>NC_140259.1:323228-340728 GCF_949987555.1 Borostomias antarcticus
TGAATGGAGATGGAAACACCTGCCGAATAAGTTCTCAGCGTATTCTCTCTCTCTGTCTCTCTCTCCCTCTCCCTCTCCCCCTCTCTCTCTCTCTCTCTCTCTCTCTCTCTCTCTCTCTCTCTCTCTCTCCTCAGTGTGAACCCTCAGGTACTCTCCCTGCTGGCTCCACCACCTATGCTCTGATCTCCTCTCCCCTCCCTCTTTCAAAACAGCATGCCAGGCCGCCTCCTTCCTCCTCCTCCTCCTCCTCCATCTCTCTCCTTTCTTCTCTGTCTGCAGGCCTTTCTCTCTCGCTCTCTCTCTCTCTCTCTCTCTCTCTCTCTCTCTGCGGGTGATGAAAGCGCAGGCCTGGATGTGGCAGAGCTCTCTAGTAGAGGAGGAGGGGGAAGGGAGGTGTGGATACTAGGGGTGCTTCCCCTCGGTCTGACTCGCCATCGCCTCCGGTTACCTCTGATAGACAGAGCAGGAGAAAGGATGAGAGAGGGAGGAGACAGAGATGGAGAGAGAGAGGATGAGAGAGGGAGGAGACAGAGATGGAGAGAGAGAGGATGAGAGAGGGAGGAGACAGAGATGGAGAGAGAGAAAGGAGTTCAACCCTTCACCCTGTATCTCCTCTGATCCACTCTGCTACAGTATACCAGTGTCTGGGTGAGTTCTACAGTAGAACACACAACAGCAGTTAGGTAAATGAGGTTGATGAGGAGCAGCAGTTGGGTAAATGAGGTGTGTGTGTTGTGTATCCTGCATGTCCCATTCACCAGGCCTATCTAGTGGACGTCACCTGGTCTGGTGACGGTTGGTTCTGTGCTAGCTGCTCCTCCACGGCCGTTGGCTGCTGTTGGACCTCTCTGTGTGAGCGTGGCTGTGCCAGAGGTGTGGTGGTGTTCTCTGGTCTCCCTCCCTGCAGGTGATGGACCCTCAGTGGGCTGGTTCAGCCCTGTCTCCTTTGTGTGTTTCACAGACAACCGGAAATGGATCAGCGCTCGATAGATAAAACCTGCCTGCCGTAGCAGCTGATTCTACGACGGCAAAACCCCCTGTTTCGCGTAGTGGCTACAACGTCTCGGAGACGCTTGGCCGTAGGGACCGCTCGGCTGTGTGCTTAACGATTTTGACCGCTACGGCGATAGCGTCATAGCAGATCTATTTCAGATCATAGCATCATAGCAGATCTATTTCAGATCATAGCGTCATAGCAGATCTATTTCAGATCATAGCATCATAGCAGATCTATTTCAGATGATAGCATCATAGCAGATCTATTTCAGATGATAGCATCATAGCAGATCTATTTCAGATCATAGCGTCATAGCAGATCTATTTCAGATGATAGCATCATAGCAGATCTATTTCAGATGATAGCGTCATAGCAGATCTATTTCAGATGATAGCGTCATAGCAGATCTATTTCAGATCATAGCATCATAGCAGATCTATTTCAGATCATAGCGTCATAGCAGATCTATTTCAGATCATAGCGTCATAGCAGATCTATTTCAGATCATAGCGTCATAGCAGATCTATTTCAGATCATAGCGTCATAGCAGATCTATTTCAGATGATAGCATCATAGCAGATCTATTTGAGATCATAGCATCATAGCAGATCTATTTCAGATCATAGCATCATAGCAGATCTATTTCAGATCATAGCATCATAGCAGATCTATTTCAGATCATAGCATCATAGCAGATCTATTTCAGATGATAGCATCATAGCAGATCTATTTCCTGCCACCGTAGCGGTCCTGAAAACCGTGGTTGCTTAAAGTCCCTGGTCAGCAGAAGGATCAGCCCCCCTCCCTTCCCCCCCCCCCCAGGACTCATCTAGCCTAGCCCCCCCCCTCCCCCCCCCCCAGGACTCATCCAGCCTTCAGGAAAAACCTTTCCCTCAACGTTGTTTAGACCCAACTTCTCTCGCTTTGGAATGCAGTGAGAATCTTGGAATTACCCATGGTACATTGCATCTCTCCTCAACAGCTGCCTTGAAACCATTTGTCACGGGCCGGAGATGGGGAGTGGAACCGACCGATGTGACCAATCAGAAGGAACCGACCGATGTGACCAATCAGAAGGTCTTGGTCAGATGGAAAAGGCGTGGAAGGGGTGGGAGGAACGAGCATTTCAGACTGAAAGACAAAGATGGAATGAAAAGGCCGTGCCTCTGAGTGAGTGAGTGATTGAGTGAGTGAGTGAGTGAGAGTGAATGAGTGTGTGTGTGTGAGTGAATGAGTGTGTGTGCCCTAACTCTCTCTTGAGGCCCCGGCGACTTGCCCGGGTTGGCTGCTGTCCGGCCGCTATGGCTGAACCACTCCTTTCGTCTGCTCCCTCTCTCTCTCTCTTGCCTGGCTTCCTCCTCTCCCCGTCCTCCCTCTCTCTCTCTCTCTTGCCTGGCTTCCTCCTCTCCCCCTCCTCCCTCTCTCTCTCTCTCTCTCTCTCTCTCTCTCTCTGGCCTGGCTCTCTCCTCTCCCCCTCCTCTCTCTCTCTCTCTCTCTCTCTGGCCTGGCTCTCTCCTCTCCCCCTCCTCTCTCTCTCTCTCTCTCTCTCTTGCCTGGCTCTCTCTTCTCCCCCTCCTCTCTCTCTCTCTCTCTCTCTCTCTCGCCTGGCTCTCTCCTCTCCCCCTCCTCCCTCTCTCCCCCTCCTCTCTCCTTCTCTCTCTCTCTCTCTCTCGCCTGGCTTTCTCCTCTCCCCCTCCTCTCTCTCTCTCTCTCTCTCCTGGCTCTCTCCTCTCCCCCCTCCTCCCTCCCCCCCCCCCCCCCTCTCTCTCTCTCTCTTCCCTGGCTCTCTCTTCTCCCCGTCCTCCTCCATCTCTCCCCGCCAGCTCTGTGGCTAAGCCAATTAGAAAAAAGTAGTGAGCTCATCCCGTAGCCACGGAGACCGCTGGAGGAATATGAGCTCATGTTCAGAAGTCCAGCAGAGCTGGAAGGAGAGGACACAGAGGAGAGGGAGGGAGAGAGAGAGGACACAGGGAGGACAGGGAGGGAGAGAGAGAGGACACATAGAGGAGAGGGAGGGAGGGAGAGAGGACACATAGAGGAGAGGGAGGGAGAGAGAGAGGACACATAGAGGAGAGGGAGGGAGAGAGGACACATAGAGGAGAGGGAGGGAGGGAGAGAGGACACATAGAGGAGAGGGAGGGAGGGAGAGAGGACACATAGAGGACAGGGAGAGAGAGAGAGAGAGAGGACACATAGAGGAGAGGGAGGGAGGGAGAGAGGACACATAGAGGAGAGGGAGGGAGGGAGAGAGGACACATAGAGGAGAGGGAGGGAGAGAGAGAGGACACATAGAGGAGAGGGAGGGAGGGAGGGAGGGAGAGAGGACACAGAGGAGAGAGAGGGAGAGAGAGAGGACACATAGAGGAGAGGGAGGGAGGGAGAGAGGACACATAGAGGAGAGGGAGGGAGGGAGAGAGGACACATAGAGGAGAGGGAGGGAGGGAGAGAGGACACATAGAGGAGAGAGAGGGAGAGAGAGAGGACACATAGAGGAGAGAGAGGGAGAGAGAGAGGACACATAGAGGAGAGGGAGGGAGGGAGGGAGAGAGGACACATAGAGGAGAGAGAGGGAGAGAGAGAGGACACATAGAGGAGAGAGAGGGAGAGAGAGAGGACACATAGAGGAGAGGGAGGGAGGGAGAGAGAGAGGACACATAGAGGAGAGGGAGGGAGGGAGAGAGGACACATAGAGGAGAGGGAGAGAGAGAGGACACATAGAGGAGAGGGAGGGAGAGAGGACACATAGAGGAGAGGGAGGGAGGGAGAGAGAGAGGACACATAGAGGAGAGGGAGGGAGGGAGAGAGGACACATAGAGGAGAGGGAGGGAGAGAGAGAGGACACATAGAGGAGAGAGAGGGAGGGAGAGAGGACACAGAGGAGAGAGAGGGAGGGAGAGAGGACACATAGAGGAGAGGGAGGGAGGGAGGGAGAGATACAGGTCGGAAAAGTGACCTGTAGTCTTGAGAACCACCCCCCCGACGCGCGCACGCATGCACGCATGCACGCACACACACACACACACACACACACACACACACACACACACACACACACACACACACACAGACCCTTAGAGCAGCCACACATTGATTTTTGGCCACTGACCCACAATAGCTTGAATCTGTTGTTGATGAGCACATGAGATGAGCTGGCTGGCCATGCCCCTGTGTCCTGTGAGATTAAAGGACAATGCTCGTTTTTGACAACCTGGACCTTATTTACGACATATTATAAGACGTTTGACTCACCGAGATCACTTTTGTGTAGTTCGGAGGCCTGTAGAAGAAATTTTAAATCCAGCGCGAGCCAGTATATCCATGTAATGGCGGTGGTCGGGGCACCGGGAATGCAGTTTCTAAAAATCTATTTTCTGCCGTGAAACAGTTGTTTTCATCAATCTGTCTTGATGAATCGCTAGTTGTGCTTACATAGAGCATAGGCCTGTTGTGGTGCCCCGACCACCGCCATTACATGTATATACTGGCTCGCGCTGGATTTTAAATTTCTTCTACATGCCTCCGAACTACACCCAAGTGATCTCGGTGAGTCAAACGTCTTATAATATGTCGTAAATCAGGTCCAGGTTGTCAAAAACGAGCATTGTCCTTTAAAGGACTAGTAAAGGGAAAATTCATGTTTAGCCCTGTTTTAAGGTTATTTATGATCATATACAATGGTTCAGATCAAAACGTTGACAAAACTAGCACTTTTGAGAAAGGACACTTCGACATGTGGACAGTCGGAGCTGGGATTCGAACCGCTGACCCTTCGATCATTGAACGACCCGCTCTACCAACTGATCTACAGCCGCCCCCTTAAAACATGGCTAAACATGATTTTTCCCTTTACTACTCCTTTAAGGATCAAGCAGAGAGGATGGCACAGCCTGACACTAGCACCACGTCAGCCTCAAGCCCCGACTCATTTACTGTCAGCTGACCTAAGGGGGTCTGACGGGGTCTATCCACCATGGATCCTCTCTGAGCCCTGCAGATAGGCTAGAGGTGTGTGTGTGTGTGTGTGTGTGTGTGTGTGTGTGTGTGTGTGTGTGTGTGTGTTTGTGTGTGTGTGTGTGTGTGTGTGTGTGTGTGTCCCGTCGGTGGCTGATGGGTGTCCCATGGGCCTCCAGCCGGACACGGATTTAGAGAAACAAAACGCAGCAGCACACAGTCCCATGGCCAGACACATGACACACACACACACACAGTCCAGCTTGGCTCAACTCGTCTTTACCCATCCCAGTCTCACTCACACACACACACACACACACACACCAGTTACAGCTGACTCATCTCTCTTAGAAACAAAGCAGATAGGAAAGAATTGAACAGGCTCTGATAGCAGCACAGAAACTTAGATGTGGAGATAGTAGATGCACACTCTGTCTTTCTCTCTCTCCCTCAATCATACACACACAAACACACACATACTCAATCACACATGCACTCATACACTCTCAATCACACACGCACACACACACACAAGTGGACCTACTCTTTTCTCTGTTAAGCGCACATGCGCGGTACCAATGATGATCTAAAGTGTGTGATTGTCAGAGGTCATTGACCTTAATGGCTGCACTACTAGGAAGCCATACAAGATTCCCACAAGCGAGCAGTAATTACACATTAACATTTGGAAACGAACACGTGGCTTCCCACAAACAAACCATAACTTCATCAATTAGTTCAACTACAGGAGACAGAGGAGTCTATTAAAAACTGGCATAAAACATCAATCCTTCTCGTCAATAATTACGGCACCGTGATGTTACAGAAGAGGCTGAAGAGACAAACATTTTTAAACACAAACAGACAAAAAAGGTTACTTTCGTAGCCACGGTTCTTTGATAATGGGATTCATTATATTACAGCCTTTCAAAGCGTCTGTCCATGATTGGACAGCCCGGTCATGTGTGACTTGGGAGGCCCTACCTCCCTGGTACGGGAACGCTATCTTGGGCCTATCTCTTCCCCATGCAATGCAAGCTGGGAAATGCAGTGAGACACCTCATTCATATTATCAAAGAACCGGGGTTACGATAGTAACCTTAAGTTCTTTTTCAAATATTTGTTTGGGTTCTCACCTATGGGATAGTCTCAGTGCCAGAGCCACGCAAATTATTTCACTTATACAGTCCATAAGCTACGCTAACCACGTTACTGTATGCTGCAGATCTCTCTATGGGTCTGGGACACTTCATGCAAAAATCTGGTGGTGCTTAAATCCTGGCAATTAATTGGTTTCGCAGGAATCCCTGTGACACCAATTAGTAACGACTTTTGCGATCAGGCACTCCCACCCATAGATTTGCCCCGCCCATCTAACCTGGGCTAGCGTCTCTCATTTGCTGCTACGACCTGTCACTTTCAATTCTGAACCGTCGATACGCCCTCAGAATACCAGCTTGGGCAGCAAAGTGGCACAGACATTATTATGTAGTACTGTATGCAGAGCGTAGCGATTCACCGTAATATTTGAGTTCGGAGAGAGACTTCCTATGGGATAGATGAACTACTCCTGAATTGCAGATAAGGCAACCGAATCTGGCGGCCGCTCTAAGAGGAACAGGAGGGTGCTGACCAGCTTTCAGCAGCATACAGTAAATATCTTGCCTGGACAAGCCCCTGAACAGCGCCCATGAAGTAGCCAGACCTCTGGTGGAATGCACTCCAAGGCCCACCGGAGGTTGCAAACAGTCTCTGACTAGTGTTGTCTGTCCTGATCAGAGTATGGCAACCCTGTATCAGGGGCATGAAATGCGTCAGGGTCAGAAGCACCTAAAGGAGCTTGAGGTAATTTACGTGGGCATGATGGAGACGTGGTGGTCACCTGCCGTCCACTGTCCACCCCTCGTGGACTTCGCCCCACCCCGTAAGGGAGGCGTCTTGTCGATAGCACTTTCGTGAGGTGGGCAACAAGAATATTCACATCTCGTGCTGCCTGCAGAGTTTGGTGGCTCGGTGTTCGTCTGGTCGGCACACAAGTATTTAAGCTTGTAGGGAAGAGAGCTAAGGAAAGCAGGGTTTGCTAGCCTAAGCTCAACAATTTCCTAGGTTTGGCCGCCTGGAAAAACAAGTGTGATCCTGGAGGGATAAGCAAGCGGAAGCAAATACATGCTATAGCTTGGCTTCAACCTAGCAAGCTATGAAGAGACTAGCTTAGTGAAAAGATAGGAATAGCAACTGAATGCTGGCATAGCCTCGACGGTCATCACAGGCTCGGTAGCCTGGATAAATGAGAACGGTGACTAAGGGGAAGAAGGGAATAAATGCTAATCTAGCTTCGACCGAGCTAGCTGTGGGTGAGCTAGCCTAGATGCTAATCTAGCTTCGACCGAGCTAGCTGTGGGTGAGCTAGCCTAGATAAATGCTAACCTAGCTTCAATTTATCTAGCTGTGGGTGAGCTAGCTTAACCGAGGGGCAGGAACTAAAAGATGACAGATGACAGTTTATTTTTAAGGAGGCATGTTACGCTGCTTGGGCGTCTTTGTCTTCATGGCGGGAGTGGGGTTTAAAATGTGCTTAATGTTGGGCCTTTGTGGAATGGGATTCGCTATTGTGTCTGAGAAAGCGTCGCCAGGGCCCAGTTATGGGAGTTTTATGTTAAATAGAGGAACTACTGTATAATAATAGTGTTCTATCAAACACACACACTTCTGACACAACATCCTCCTGTATTCCCTGCTGAGCTCTAAGCTCTTGGGACAGGAGTCCTGTTTCCATCCTCTATATAAGGCATATATCTCTCTCCCCATGGTTTCATTTGATAACCCAGCCATCCTCTCCCATTGATCATGTATGTCTACTGTGTTCTGTCGCTCGCAAGGCTGTATGTGTTTGGCCGGGGGGCAACAAACCTCAAAGAGTGTGAAATTGAATGTCTAGACACCCCCCTGTGCTCTTCCCCATCGCCTCCAGCAAACGCTGCTTTTCATTTTAAGTTCTTACTGAAAAGCAACAACAGACACTTTGGACCAATTAAGGCTCCAGTGTCGTTTTTGTCTCCACTGGTTATGCTAATTAATGTAGTTACCAGCAGCAGGCCATACGGTGCGCTCTGATTGGTGCTCCCCAGGTTTGTCCTTAGTTGGACCCATCTTCCTCAGAGGTGTTACATTTATACCCCCCCCCACACACCCTACACACACACACACACACACAAACACATACACACATACACACACACATACACACAAACACACACACACACACACACATACACACACACACACACACACACACACACACACTAGTCCCCCAGCACAGTAGGCATTAATCAAATCAACAGCAACAATGGAGTAGAGCTGCTAGTGAGTGTCTGAGCACAGCGGGGGAGAGAAGATACGGAGAGAGAAGGGGAGAGGGAGGGAGGGAGGGAGGGAGGGAGGGAGGGTGCTCTGATCTGACGCCTCTCTCTCTCTCTCTCTCTCTCTCTCTCTCTCTCTCTTTCTCTCCCAGGGGTACCCGATCTCCTCCATCTCTCTCTCCGTGCCATCATCTCTCCCTCAGTTCAGTCTCAGTAATGAGACTTTCACACACGCTGTCTTCCTTCTGTTACTCTATCACTACACTACTGTTACTCTATCACTACATTACTGTTACTCTATCATTACTGTTACTCTATCACTACACTACTGTTACTCTATCACTACATTACTGTTACTCTATCACTACATAACTGTTACTCTCACTACATTACTGTTACTCTATCACTACACTACTGTTACCCTATCACTACATTACTGTTACTCTCACTACATTACTGTTACTCTATCACTACACTACTGTTACCCTATCACTACATTACTGTTACTCTATCACTACATTACTGTTACTATATCACTACATTACTGTTATTCTATCACTACATTACTGTTACTCTATCACTACATTACTGTTACTCTATCACTACATTAATGTTACCCTATCACTACGTTACTGTTACTCTATCACTACTTTACTGTTACTCTATCACTACATTACTGTTACTCTCACTACACTACTGTTACTCTATCACTACACTACTGTTACTCTATCACTACACTACTGTTGCTCTATCACTACACTACTGTTACTCTATCACTACATTACTGTTACTCTATCACTACATTACTGTTACTCCATCACTACATTACTGTTACTCTATCACTACATTACTGTTACTCTATCACTACATTACTGTTACTGTTGCTCTATCACTACACTACTGTTACTCTATCACTACATTACTGTTACTCTATCACTACATTACTGTTACTCTATCACTACATTACTGTTACTCTATCACTACATTACTGTTACCCTATCACTACGTTACTGTTACTCTATCACTACATTACTGTTACTCTCACTACACTACTGTTACTCTATCACTACACTACTGTTACTCTATCACTACACTACTGTTGCTCTATCACTACACTACTGTTACTCTATCACTACATTACTGTTACTCTATCACTACACTACTGTTACTCTATCACTACATTACTGTTACTGTTGCTCTATCACTACACTACTGTTACTGTTGCTCTATCACTACACTACTGTTACTCTATCACTACATTACTGTTACTCTCACTACATTACTGTTACTCTATCACTACACTACTGTTACCCTATCACTACATTACTGTTACTCTATCACTACACTACTGTTATTCTATCACTACATTACTGTTACTCTATCACTACATTACTGTTACTCTATCACTACATTACTGTTACCCTATCACTACGTTACTGTTACTCTATCACTACTTTACTGTTACTCTATCACTACATTACTGTTACTCTCACTACACTACTGTTACTCTATCACTACACTACTGTTACTCTATCACTACACTACTGTTGCTCTATCACTACCCTACTGTTACTCTATCACTACATTACTGTTACTCTATCACTACACTACTGTTACTCTATCACTACATTACTGTTACTCTATCACTACATTACTGTTACTCTATCACTACATTACTGTTACCCTATCACTACGTTACTGTTACTCTATCACTACATTACTGTTACTCTCACTACACTACTGTTACTCTATCACTACACTACTGTTACTCTATCACTACACTATTGTTGCTCTATCACTACACTACTGTTACTCTATCACTACATTACTGTTACTCTATCACTACACTACTGTTACTCTATCACTACATTACTGTTACTCTATCACTACATTACTGTTACTCTATCACTACATTACTGTTACTGTTGATCTATCACTACACTACTGTTACTCTATCACTACATTACTGTTACTCTATCACTACATTACTGTTACTCTATCACTACATTACTGTTACTCTAGCACTACACTACTGTTACTCTATCACTACATTACTGTTACTCTATCACTACATTACTGTTACTCTATCACTACATTACTGTTACTGTTGCTCTAGCACTACACTACTGTTACTCTATCACTACATTACTGTTACTCTATCACTACATTACTGTTACTCTGTCACTACATTACTGTTACTCTATCACTACATTACTGTTACTCTATCACTAAATGACTGTTAATCTATCACTACATGACTGTTACTCTATCACTACACTACTGTTACTCTATCACTACATTACGGTTACTCTATCACTACATTACTGTTACTCTATCACTACATTACTCTATCACTACATTACTGTAACTCTATCACTACATTACTGTTACTCTATCACTACACTACTGTTACTCTATCACTACACTACTGTTACTCTATCACTACATTACTGTTACTCTATCATGACTGTTACTCTATCACTACATTACTGTTACTCTATCACTACATTACTGTTACTCTATCACTACATTACTGTTACCCTATCACTACATTACTGTTACCCTATCACTACATTACTGTTACTCTATCACTACATTACTGTTACTCTATCATGACTGTTACTCTATCACTACATTACTGTTACTCTATCACTACACTACTGTTACTCTATCACTACATTACTGTTACTCTATCATGACTGTTACTCTATCACTACATTACTGTTACCCTATCACTACATTACTGTTGCTCTATCACTACATTACTGGTACTCTATCACTACATTACTGGTACTCTATCACTACATTACTGTTGCTCTATCACTACATTACTGTTACTCTATCACTACACTACTGTTACTCTATCACTACACTACTGTTACTCTATCACTACACTACTGTTACTCTATCACTACATTACTGTTACTCTATCACTACATTACTGTTACTCTATCACTACATTACTGTTACTCTATCACTACACTACTGTTACTCTATCACTACACTACTGTTACTCTATCACTTCACTACTGTTACTCTATCACTACACTACTGTTACTCTATCACTACATTACTGTTACTCTATCACTTCACTACTGTTACTCTATCACTACACTACTGTTACTCTATCACTACATTACTGTTACTCTATCACTACACTACTGTTACTCTATCACTACACTACTGTTACTCTATCACTACACTACTGGTACTCTATCACTACATTACTGTTACTCTATCACTACACTACTGTTATTCTATCACTACACTACTGTTACTCTATCACTTCATTACTGTTACTCTATCACTACACTACTGGTACTCTATCACTACATTACTGTTACTCTATCACTACACTACTGTTACTCTATCACTACATTACTGTTACTCTATCACTACATTACTGTTACTCCACAGTATCCATCTCTCTCTCTGAGCTCTCCATCTCTTTGTAGCTTATTTTTTCTTGCCCCAACTGCTGCATTAGAACAGACTCTCCCTCCCTCTCTCGCTCTCTCTCTCTCTCTCTCTCTCTCTCCCTCCCTCCCTCCCTCTCTCTCCCTCCCTCCCTCTCTCTCTCTCTCTCTCTCTCTCTCTCCCTTCCTCCCTCTCTCTCCCTCTCCATCTTGTTTCCTTCCTCTCCATTGCCTCTGAGTAGTTAACTCTCTCAGAAAGATGGATAGATTCAGCCACAAATTCGGTCACCTTTTTTCAACGTCCTTCAACAATTGGCCCACTGTGCTGTGTGTGTGTGTGTGTGTGTGTGTGTGTGTGTGTGTGTGTGTGTGTGTGTGTGTGTGTGTGTGTGTGTGTGTGTGTGTGTGTGATAGAGAGATAGAGATGTCAGGGGGGGTCTTGTCATAGGTGCAAATTGAAGCTGTTGTCTTGGTGAAGAAGGAAGGGATGACAGGAGGTGGGAAAAAGTCTCTGTCTGACTCTCAATAATGAAGTGGGCCTCAGCGGCACACAGAGAGAGGAGGAGAGGGGGAGAGGGAGGGAGGAGGGAGGAGAGGGCAGGCAGAGACAAAGGAACCGGAGAGGGCTTTATTTCTTCCCCTGGGGAGCGAGGCTACAGTGCTCTCTTCCTCTTCTTCTTTTTCTCTCTCCCTCTTCTCCCTCTCTCTCTTCCTCTCTCTCCTTCTTCTCCCTCTCTCTCTTCCTCTCTCTCCTTCTTCTCCCTCTCTCTCTGTCTATCTTGGTCTCTCTCTCTCTTTCTCTCTCTCTCTTTCTGCTTTTGTGAATTTGCATATCTACAGTGATCAAACTCCCTCAGCAAGGCCCAGCCCATACGTGCCAGATAGACAGAGGCCGTTATTGGAGGAGGAGCTGAGACAGACGTGTTCAGACGCGTAGAGCGGTTGGCCTCCAGCTGGAGTGTGCATGTAGTAGTCGGCCTAATGGCCAACGTGATTGATAGCGTAAGACCACACCCTAGTGTGCTGCTGGGTAAACTGAGGATAGCCCCGCCTCTGTCTGAGCGTTCCCATTGGATGTAGTGATGTGTCTGTCAAAGGCAGCCCATCTCCCCGTCACGATTATTATCTCTCAACCTTCCCCACAGAATAAAACCAATATGGCGCTTTGATGTACTCTATGGCTTATTTCGCCATTGGTTTCCCATGGGACAACCACACACACACACACACACACACAAACACACACATGCCTGCAGGCATAAATAGCACAGCATCTACTTTCCACATCTCAGTCACTTGTCAAACACTATTAAAACCATAATACTGACCCCCGCAGGCACCCTTACCTACACTGATACTGCTCCCATCAGCCCAGCCTCTACCAAACCTGAGGCTAGCCTATACCAAACCTGAGCCCAGCCTCTTCCCGTCAGCCTCTACCCGTCAGCCTCTACCAAACCTGAGCCCAGCCTCTTCCCCATCTTGTGTCAGTTGAGGCGGTGGCTGTCCTCCCTGTTAGCCTCTGCCTCACTCAGCACTGTCATGTTGATGGGCTCAGCCTATTTTGTGCTGCGTGGTGTGAAAATGGAATTTGTGCCCAAGAAAACGTGTGTGTGTGTGTGTGTGTGTGTGTGTGTGTGTGTGTGTGTGTGTGTGTGTGTGTGTGTGTGTGTGTGTGTGTTTGGCTGGTGATGAGCAGCGCTGGTGATGAATGACTAGTAGCTGGCCAGTGATGTTGAGAGCGTGAGAGGCACTGAGACGCCGTGTCCCGGCCTGCCTCCCTCAATATCTTCAGGCGGCGCCATCATGTTCTGTATTCCAGCCAGACCAGCCAAGGGGCGTGTGGGTGTGTGAGGGGGCAGGGGGGGAGTGTGGGGGAGGAGGGGGGAAGTGTGGGGGGGGAGAGGGAGTGGGGGTTGTGTGTGGGGGAGGAGGGGCATTGACAGATTAAAACCAGGTTGCGGGGGAAATCAACACACGGGAAGTCGGCGCGCGTGATGTTTAGTTGCGATTGCTTACAGTTTTCTGACCGTCACTCATGCTCTCCTCACTCACACCCAAACAGCACACACACACACACACACACGCACAAACACACACACACAAACACACACACAGGCTTGACGCCAAATCCCCCGTCCCTATACACGGTGCTGAAACGGACACCACAGCTCTTTGTTTTAATAGAGTAAATCCTCCTGCCGATCTCAGCCCCCACTCTTCCCACGCCATTATCGCCACATCAAACTGTCAATGAGGCGTGCAGATTTAATTTGAATGTGCAAATTCTAATTAGGATTAAGTTTTTTTTTCTTTTCTCTTGTTGGGTGTGTGTGTGTGTGTGTGTGTGTGTGTGTGTGTGTGTGTGTGTGTGTGTGTGTGGGGAGGGGGCTAGTGACGGAGTCCACCCCCTCAAATGGTGCAGCCGGAACCACACAGTAGAGTAATTAGCATGTTCTATTAGATACCAGCAGCACCGACATTAATAACATGCCTGGATAATTGTACTGATTTAACGCTGTGTGTGTGTGTGTTTGTGTGCGCACGCATGTGTGTGTGAGAACAGCTGCAGCCGGTGACGTCCAAATGCCTTCAGAGTGAGTGAGTGAGTGAGTGAGTGAGTGAGTGAGTGAGTGAGTGAGTGAGTGAGTGAGTGTTAAGTAGTTGTTATGACTACTGGTGCCTGAGTGCCACAGCTGTAGAACCCAGAAAGGAGAGCTGAACTGTGATGTGTGAAAGGAAAGTGCTCCACATGGAGGGAGGAGGTGGAGAGAGGGGAGGATGGAGGAGGTGGAGAGAGGGGAGGATGGAGGAGGGGGAG
Organism: Borostomias antarcticus; assembly: GCF_949987555.1. Lineage (NCBI taxonomy): Eukaryota > Metazoa > Chordata > Actinopteri > Stomiiformes > Stomiidae > Borostomias > Borostomias antarcticus. The sequence goes on from NC_140259.1 coordinate 337,773, forward strand.
AGAGGGGAGGATGGAGGAGGTGGAGAGAGGGGAGGATGGAGGAGGTGGAGAACGAGGGGAGGATGGAGGAGGGGGAGAGAGGGGAGGATGGAGGAGGTGGAGAGAGGGGAGGATGGAGGAGGTGGAGAGAGGGGAGGATGGAGGAGGTGGAGAACGAGCGGAGGATGGAGGAGGTGGAGAGAGGGGTGGATGGAGGAGGTGGAGAGAGGGGAGGATGGAGGAGGTGGAGAGAGGGGAGGATGGAGGAGGTGGAGAGAGGGGAGGATGGAGGAGGTGGAGAACGAGGGGAGGATGGAGGAGGTGGAGAGAGGGGAGGATGGAGGAGGTAGAGAGAGGGGAGAATGGAGGAGGTAGAGAACGAGGGGAGGATGGAGGAGGTAGAGAACGAGGGGAGGATGGAGGAGGTGGAGAGAGGGGAGGATGGAGGAGGTGGAGAGAGGGGAGGATGGAGGAGGTGGAGAGAGGGGAGGATGGAGGAGGTGGAGAGAGGGGAGGATGGAGGAGGTGGAGAACGAGCGGAGGATGGAGGAGGTGGAGAGAGGGGAGGATGGAGGAGGTGGAGAGAGGGGAGGATGGAGGAGGTGGAGAACGAGCGGAGGATGGAGGAGGTGGAGAGAGGGGAGGATGGAGGAGGTGGAGAGAGGGGAGGATGGAGGAGGTGGAGAACGAGCGGAGGATGGAGGAGGTGGAGAGAGGGGAGGATGGAGGAGGTGGAGAGAGGGGAGGATGGAGGAGGTGGAGAGAGGGGAGGATGGAGGAGGTGGAGAGGGGAGGATGGAGGAGGTGGAGAACGAGCGGAGGATGGAGGAGGTGGAGAGAGGGGAGGATGGAGGAGGTGGAGAGAGGGGAGGATGGAGGAGGTGGAGAGAGGGGAGGATGGAGGAGGTGGAGAACGAGCGGAGGATGGAGGAGGTGGAGAGAGGGGAGGATGGAGGAGGTGGAGAGAGGGGAGGATGGAGGAGGTGGAGAGAGGGGAGGATAGAGCAGGGCACATGTGCTCCTAAATGAAAAAAATTAGGAGCACAGTAAGAAATATCGGAGCGCATCGAAAATTTTGAAATACCACATTTTTATTAGCAACACACACATTAGGCCTACTGCCAACAACAATAAACAATAACTAGAAAGTACATTTCCTGGAGAAAATGTGAGGTGGGCTAGCTGCTGCAGCTGTATGTAACAGCTACTGCCAGAACTTCTACGGACCAGGCAATCTCCATGCACCCACCGACGAAGACCGTGCGTCTCTAGCCCACTCAGGGGCTGAATAGTGGGGTCTGTGGCGTGGACAGTGACATGGCGGTGAGACTCCACCCCCTCAGGTCAGAGCCCGTCGGGGACAGTGTAACCCTCTCCGGGCCACCTACCTGACTCCACCGGTGAAGACCGTGTGTCTCTAGCCCACTCAGGGGCTGAGTTGTGGGGCCCGTGGCGTGGATAGTGGCGTGTAAGGCTGGTTAGGCTCCGCCCCCTTGGGTCACAGCTAGTCGGGGACAGTACAGTGACCTCCGGACAATTTCCATGCATCCACCATTGAAGACTGTGTGTCTCTAGCCCACTCAGGGGCTGAAAACTGGGTTCTGTGGCGTGAATAGTGGCGTGGTGGCGAAGCTCCGCCCCTTTCAGTCATAGCCAGTCAGGGACGGCCCAATATCTTTGCAAATAATCATTCAAAAATTAAAAAATCTGTGGAAAAGCTTAGTTTAATGTAGATGCAAAGAAACGTGTCATTGGATCGTTATGACACGCATTTCAGAAAAAAATCGCTTTTCACAATGTCAACAGCATTTCATTGCGTTTTGATGTGGATCCTAAGTTACTGGTAGGCTACGGTGCAATGTTGAATCTAATCGAATCAATAGAACTTTGTGTAAACAACAATTTTTGAGTGACAGTTTATTCGACTCCCCCCGGGCCTCACCGAATTCCTCTCTCTCCTTGGTTCCACTTTGCCGGGCAAAATACGATCGAATTGGCTTCATTTTCTTCATTTTATTGGCAGGGACATTCGGCGTCTGCACAGTCGTTTTTGAGTGAGGGCAGCTGAGCTGTCATCACGAGAGTTCTGCGCGTTGCAGGCTGCAGTCGTGGGACTTGTAATAAAAAATACAATAAAAAAGTTGTGGGACTTGTAATAAAAAATAAAATAATACAGTTGTGGGACTTGTAATAAAAAATAAAATAATACAGTTGTGGGACTTGTAATAAAAAATAAAATAATACAGTTGTGGGACTTGTAATAAAAAATAAAATAATACAGTTGTGGGACTTGTATACGGGAGTTTTGTATACGGTTGTGTGAAACTTTGACTCTAGTTTGATCCAATTTGCATGCAAGTGAAATGGTTGAAAACAGTACTCGCACAGCGTGCTCCTAAATTATTTTTTCTGATCGCACAAAACTATTTTTAGTTGCAAACGCAAGTAAAATGGTCGCACCTTTGAGCCCTGTGGAGGAGTAGAGGATGAGGGGAGGATGGAGGAGGTGGAGAGAGGGGAGGATGGAGGAGTAGAGGATGAGGGGAGGATGGAGGAGTAGAGGATTAGAGGAGGATGGAGGAGAGAGTGACGGAGGAGAGAGAAGTCCAGGCGTGGGCCAGGTCTCGGAGGACAGCAATCTCAGACTGGCACTGTCCAGTGATTACAGCTGGCCCTGTGTTGAATAATGGAAATGGCTGTCAGGGACACATCTCCTCGTCTCTCTACCCCACACACACACACACTGGGCTGTGTCGCTGTAGTGAAGCTCTTCTGCTCCGGTGAATCCATGTAGTACTTCTCTTCCATCCTCCCTCTCTCCATCAGAGGAGTCCCATGCAGTATGGATGATCTCCAGCCGAGCCTCCACCCCTGTCCAGTGGTCTGCTAGCAGGCCTGCTCTTGGGGTTGTGGGCTGGTACATCATCATCATCAGCTCGTCTACAGACGGGTCCTCCATACACCTGGCAGATCGATC
>NC_140259.1:345728-378228 GCF_949987555.1 Borostomias antarcticus
AGCTGATCTAGACCACTATAATAGAGCTGATCTAGACCACTATAATATAGCTGATCTAGACCACTATAATAGAGCTGATCTACCAGACCACTATAATAGAGCTGATCTACTAGACCACTATAATAGAGCTGATCTACCAGACCACTATAATAGAGCTGATCTAGACCACTATAATAGAGCTGATCTAGACCACTATAATAGAGCTGATCTACCAGACCACTATAATAGAGCTGATCTAGACCACTATAATAGAGCTGATCTAGACCACTATAATAGAGCTGATCTACCAGACCACTATAATAGAGCTGATCTAGACCACTATAATAGAGCTGATCTAGACCACTATAATAGAGCTGATCTACCAGACCACTATAATAGAGCTGATCTAGACCACTATAATAGAGCTGATCTAGACCACTATAATAGGGCTGATCTACTAGACCACTATAATAGAGCTGATCTACTAGACCACTATAATAGAGCTGATCTACTAGACCACTATAATAGAGCTGATCTAGACCACTATAATAGAGCTGATCTACTAGACCACTATAATAGAGCTGATCTACTAGACCACTATAATAGAGCTGATCTACTAGACCACTATAATAGAGCTGATCTACTAGACCACTATAATAGAGCTGATCTAGACCACTATAATAGAGCTGATCTACTAGACCACTATAATAGAGCTGATCTAGACCACTATAATAGAGCTGATCTAGACCACTATAATAGAGCTGATCTAGACCACTATAATAGAGCTGATCTACCAGACCACTATAATAGAGCTGATCTACTAGACCTCTATAATAGAGCTGATCTAGACCACTATAATAGAGCTGATCCAGACCACTATAATAGGGCTGATCTACTAGACCACTATAATAGAGCTGATCTACCAGACCACTATAATAGAGCTGATCTACCAGACCACTATAATAGAGCTGATCTACCAGACCACTATAATAGAGCTGATCTACCAGACCACTATAATAGAGCTGATCTACTAGACCACTATAATAGAGCTGATCTACTAGACCTCTATAATAGAGCTGATCTACCAGACCACTATAATAGAGCTGATCTACTAGACCACTATAATAGAGCTGATCTACCAGACCACTATAATAGAGCTGATCTAGACCACTATAATAGAGCTGATCTAGACCACTATAATAGAGCTGATCTACCAGACCACTATAATAGAGCTGATCTAGACCACTATAATAGAGCTGATCTAGACCACTATAATAGAGCTGATCTACCAGACCACTATAATAGAGCTGATCTAGACCACTATAATAGAGCTGATCTAGACCACTATAATATAGCTGATCTACCAGACCACTATAATAGAGCTGATCTAGACCACTATAATAGAGCTGATCTAGACCACTATAATAGAGCTGATCTACTAGACCACTATAATAGAGCTGATCTACTAGACCACTATAATAGAGCTGATCTAGACCACTATAATAGAGCTGATCTACCAGACCACTATAATAGAGCTGATCTAGACCACTATAATAGAGCTGATCTAGACCACTATAATAGAGCTGATCTACCAGACCACTATAATAGAGCTGATCTAGACCACTATAATAGAGCTGATCTAGACCACTATAATAGAGCTGATCTACTAGACCACTATAATAGAGCTGATCTAGACCACTATAATAGAGCTGATCTACCAGACCACTATAATAGAGCTGATCTAGACCACTATAATAGAGCTGATCTAGACCACTATAATAGAGCTGATCTACCAGACCACTATAATAGAGCTGATCTAGACCACTATAATAGAGCTGATCTAGACCACTATAATAGAGCTGATCTACCAGACCACTATAATAGAGCTGATCTAGACCACTATAATAGAGCTGATCTAGACCACTATAATAGAGCTGATCTACTAGACCACTATAATAGAGCTGATCTACTAGACCACTATAATAGAGCTGATCTAGACCACTATAATAGAGCTGATCTACTAGACCACTATAATAGAGCTGATCTACTAGACCACTATAATAGAGCTGATCTACTAGACCACTATAATAGAGCTGATCTACTAGACCACTATAATAGAGCTGATCTAGACCACTATAATAGAGCTGATCTACTAGACCACTATAATAGAGCTGATCTAGACCACTATAATAGAGCTGATCTAGACCACTATAATAGAGCTGATCTAGACCACTATAATAGAGCTGATCTACCAGACCACTATAATAGAGCTGATCTACTAGACCTCTATAATAGAGCTGATCTAGACCACTATAATAGAGCTGATCCAGACCACTATAATAGAGCTGATCTACTAGACCACTATAATAGAGCTGATCTACCAGACCACTATAATAGAGCTGATCTACCAGACCACTATAATAGAGCTGATCTACCAGACCACTATAATAGAGCTGATCTAGACCACTATAATAGAGCTGATCTAGACCACTATAATAGAGCTGATCTAGACCACTATAATAGAGCTGATCTACTAGACCACTATAATAGAGCTGATCTACCAGACCACTATAATAGAGCTGATCTAGACCACTATAATAGAGCTGATCTACTAGACCACTATAATAGAGCTGATCTAGACCACTATAATAGAGCAGATCTAGACCACTATAATAGAGCTGATCTAGACCACTATAATAGAGCTGATCTAGACCACTATAATAGAGCTGATCTACTAGACCACTATAATAGAGCTGATCTACCAGACCACTATAATAGAGCTGATCTACTAGACCACTATAATAGAGCTGATCTAGACCACTATAATAGAGCTGATCTAGACCACTATAATAGAGCTGATCTACTAGACCACTATAATAGAGCTGATCTACTAGACCAATATAATAGAGCTGATCTAGACCACTATAATAGAGCTGATCTACTAGACCACTATAATAGAGCTGATCTAGACCACTATAATAGAGCTGATCTAGACCACTATAATAGAGCTGATCTACCAGGCCAGTATAGAGCTGATCTACCAGGCCGGTATAGAGCTGATCTACCAGGCCGGTATAGAGCTGATCTACCAGGGCGGTATAGAGCTGATCTACCAGGCTGTTCCAGGCCTGTTCCGGTCCTGTTGATAACATTAGTCCAGTTCCAGGCCTGTTCTGGTCCTGTTGATAACATTAGTCCAGTTCCAGGCCTGTTCCTGTCCTGTTGATAACATTAGTCCAGTTCCAGGCGTTTCTGGTCCTGTTGATAACATTAGTCCAGTTCCAGGCCTGTTCTGGTCCTGTTGATAACTTTAGGCCTTCTCTGTCTGAGGGTCTCCTGACTCACACACGTACTCACTTACACTCACACACACACACACTCACACACTCGCACACACTCACACACTCGCACACACTTAGACAGGGCTGAGCTCTACACATACATATCACCCACACATTCTCCTTCAGCTTCACCCCATCATATGTCCATTAGCTTATCTTAAAAGGGTCTGATTATGCACATTTTCAACAATTCAATATAAGTCTTTGGGGTCCCCAAAACATGTCTCTGAGTATTTTTGCAAAAAAATCCACTCAGAATAAGTGTTCTAGCATGCGTCTATACCCCTCTGTTGACCACGAGATCAGATTGAGCGGATTGAGTGCTTTTTTGTGAGTGGCTGTAAGCTAGCGCACCTAGGATAGCGTTTGTCCGGTTATCACTCCCTCCTCCCTCACTCCCTCCCTCCGGTCAATGTTGACCTGCATTTCTCTGTTGGCACCACAAGAGGCAGTAGTCCCAGCACACCAAAATAAAGAAGGACACCAAAATCACCCTATATAGCTGGCTGACTTCCCTGATCCCTGACTTAACATGATAGTGCCCATGTTATTTTCCACGGTTGCATGCTGTTACCTCTAGCTGCATTCGCTAGCTAGACACCACCAGGCTATATGACACCACGCAACTAGAAACAATAAAAGATAGATTCTGTAGGCCGAGGGGAATCCAATGATTTCCACTTCTTAACATTTGATCATTTTTAATGACCGCTCGATGAACTAGAAGTCTACCAATTTCATTCCACTAACATTACTCTAACACTCTAACATGAGATGAGCATCCGGGTTGAGGCAAAAAGGGAGTTTGTTCGTGTTAGCTAGCTAGCTAGCGTTAGTACTACAGTGTATATGCAAACAAACACAGCATAAATACTTATTTATACAGTTTCTGCATAATTTCCACAGACAGTTGGTATTGCTTGATCATTCAGAAAGAGTTTATCTGAAATTCCTGCATTTTACTGACCCAGGTTAGAAAAGCAATCGGGCAAAAAATGGCTAGCACACACTGCTAGTGTTTTGCCAATTTCAGCGGAAACGTTGATCCACTCAGCTGCTGTCCTTTGAGCTTGGGAGATGATCTGTGCTGCTTAGTACATCCAAGAACAGAGCATTTTCCATGTGAAGACATTATGCTAGCTAGCGGGACCTGCAAATAATGTCAGCCTTTATGGCCAGGTAAATAAACGCAGGTGATTGGAGGTATTCAGGTGGGGGCGGGATTATTATAATAGGCCCCCGACTGTGATGTAATTGGACACGGGGGATTTGAATGGCTTGCTGGGACTCACCTTTTTCTAATGTTTTCATTAGACCACAACAAAGTGACTGGGTTGTTTCACTTCATACTTTGTGTGTTAGTAGGCCATCAGAGACTGTATCTGCAAAGTAGTTTTGCAAACCGTTCACCCAACTGCCATTTTGAGAGAGAAAGAGAGAGGGAGTGAGAGGGAGCGAGAGGGCGTCGGAGAGAGATGGTTGAGAGAGACTGCCAGCAGGCAGACTGCATCCATGCAGGAGTGCTCCCTGTCTGTAATTCAAATGAGTGGGGGATCTGCTAAGTAGGCACTTTGAAAGTTGCCGGCGTGTTGCGATTCCTCCAGTGGCAGCATTAGCAGAGTGTGGGCATGAAGTACCCCGGGCATGAAGTACCCTTCTGGAACACAACACGCTCCACAGACACTGTCTGTCTGTCTGTCTGTCTGTCTGTCTGTCTGTCTGTCTATCTATCTATCTATCTATCTATCTATCTATCTATCTATCTATCTATCTATCTATCTATCTATCTATCTATCTGTCTGTCTGTCTGTCTGTCTGTCTGTCTGTCTGTCTGTCTGTCTGTCTATCTGTCTCTATCCCTCTCTCCTTCCTTCTCTCCCTCCATGTCAGCGGTCAGTCTCTCTGTTTGGGCCGAGGGATGTGGAGCGCTTTCTTCCCCCTGACGGGTTTGTGTGGGATCCAGGGAAGGAAGCCCCTGACTGGGCAGCATCGGAGCAGCTGCCTGCTAGCATGAGGGTGTTAGTCCTGCCGCACGTAGGCGCTGTGTGAGGCGCTGCCTGCTACCATGAGGGTGTTAGTCCTGCCCCACGTAGGCGCTGTGTGAGGCGCTGCCTGCTCACATGAGGGTGTTAGTCCTGCCACACGTAGGCGCTGTGTGAGGACCTGCCTGCTACCATGAGGGTGTTAGTCCTGCCACACGTAGGCGCTGTGTGAGGACCTGCCTGCTCACATGAGGGTGTTAGTCCTGCCGCACGTAGGCGCTGTGTGAGGACCTGCCTGCTACCATGAGGGTGTTAGTCCTGCCGCACGTAGGCGCTGTGTGAGGATCTGCTCACATGAGGGTGTTAGTCCTGCCGCACGTAGTCGCTGTGTGAGGACCTGCCTGCTCACATGAGGGTGTTAGTCCTGCCGCACGTAGGCGCTGTGTGAGGCCTGCTACCATGAGGGTGTTAGTCCTGCCGCACGTAGGCGCTGTGTGGGCCTCTTCTGCTCAGGAGGTCGTGGCTCCTAACCCGTCATTTGCACCTGGTGAAACCACACAGGCTCAAGTAGCAGCTGGTGCGGATCGCAGGGTTCTCCTGACCGCCCTGCACGTTGTGCTGGAGGCCGTGTGTTTGTGCATGTCCGTCCGAGCGTGTGTGTGTGTGTGTGTGTGTGTGTGTGTGTGTGTGCGCGCGAGGGTATTTGTGTAGCCTTATTGATCTAATGGAGAGTGTGTGTGATATTGAGAGTAAGCTGATTTGCTAATGGAGGCATGACTCAGGTTTCCCGCTGCAGGACAAGCTAATAGTCTGCTGTTGTTGCCTGAGCTCAGCCAAGAGAGATTTGTTCAATCTAAACCAGCTGTTGCACACACACACACACACACACACACACACGCACACACACATTTGTACGCATACACACATGCACACACAAACACGGATGCGCGCACACTCATATGCACACACTCACATACACACACGTACCACACACACAAACACTATGCACTTAAAACACACACATACACACAAACGCACACTCCTCCGTGTGTGTTTTGTGAAGATTGTCAACATAATGCATTTGGGCCAGATGGTGCATTGGTGGAAAAGTACAGTGTCAGTGGTCTGCTTTCTCCGAGAGTAGCAGTTCCTTCACCTACTCTCAACATAATGCACCTGGTCTGGCACACTGGTGCTCCTCTGCCCCCAAGTGGATAACTTTAGGAACTGCAAGTCATAGCATGGGTTGTGCTGTTCTGAAGCTGCCTGCTGCCTAGTATTGTATGGACAATATCATTGGACACTGCACTGTTTTAAGTTATAAAAATATAACCACCCAACTGAATTTATAACTTTGCCTTTAGAACTTTTAGATGACTTTCATTGATAAAGAATAGTCCTAAAGTATGTGCATCTCAATTCCAAAGGTGTTCTAGCTACCTAGTGGATATATGCAGTCATTACATCAGCTTGTTCTGCGTATGCCATGTTCTCTCAGTCTACATAATGATTCCAGTCATGTGTAGGAGGGTAATCAATACCTTCGTCATGCTTGACCTCTAGCTGCCAACTGCATTGAAAGCCCTGCTCTTGTTACGACTGACAACACTGACATCACTTCTGTTTCTCTCTGTCTTTCAGAAGGAGCTGAGTCTACCGCGGAGAGGCAGTTTGTAAGTACCCAGCATGCCTTTGTGTCCTCTCGCTGAACGAGCCCCCATCCCTGCCTGTGTGTGGGGGGCTGAGGCGTGTTTGCGCCGGTCTATGAACACTGGACCAGACCAGACCAGACCAGACCAGACCACTTACGCAGCCGCAAGCCTCCACCCTGCATCCATGTTGGTGTGGAAGCAGCGCGGAGGTGTGTGTGAGCCGGGTAGAGGAGGTGTGTGTGAGCCAGGTAGAGGAGTGGTAGAGGAGGTGTGTGTGAGCCGGGTAGAGGAGTGGTAGAGGAGGTGTGTGTGAGCCGGGTAGAGGAGGTGTGTGTGAGCCGGGTAGAGGAGGTGTGTGTGAGCCAGGTAGAGGAGGTGTGTGTGAGCCAGGTAGAGGAGGTGTGTGTGAGCCAGGTAGAGGAGGTGTGTGTGAGCCGGGTAGAGGAGGTGTGTGTGAGCCAGGTAGAGGAGGTGTGTGTGAGCCAGGTAGAGGAGGTGTGTGTGAGCCGGGTAGAGGAGGTGTGTGTGAGCCAGGTAGAGGAGGTGTGTGTGAGCCAGGTAGAGGAGTGGTAGAGGAGGTGTGTGTGAGCCGGGTAGAGGAGGTGTGTGTGAGCCAGATAGAGTAGACGCCACATACTGGTTTGTTTACCTCAGTTTTCACCCAAGCAGTTACGGCGATGACGAACATCCTGGTCCAAGGCATGAGAGACGTTGATCAGCGTTTTAAGTGTTTCCGAATGTCCGCGAATCGTTTTTTTGGTTGTGTATCCCCAGGCCAGTCCACCAATCAGAGCTGTGTTGACACATAATGACGTGGTGTGAGCAGATAGACGTTTCAGGAGATCCAAGCCAAGTGGCTCACAGCCTGTGAGACGTCCTGAATGATGTCTCTGAGCCAAAGAATCCGTCTCACAGCGGTTGTCTCACCAAGTATAAACTAGGCTCTCGACTCTCGCTCTGAACATGTGGCTCTGATTTAGACTTATGTAAGGGCCTTTGGGTCAGTCCTTCCTCACTGGAGGCTTCAGGGAGAAAGGACGTTTCCTGATGTTACACAAGAGAGTCTGAGAGAGAGAGGAGGAGTTAGAGCTCAGGAGGACAGAACATTCTCAAAATAAAGATCCCTCCAGCGCTCTGTCACCACGCCTTCAGGACCTCACACACACACACACACACACACACACACACACACACACATGGGTGACGTGGCCTAGCACCACGACTACAATTCCCACTCTGGCTAACTACGCAGTCTTGATGGAGCTAAGCATCGTTATTACTCTAGGCAATAGCCAATGGTGGCACAGCTAGCCCACACTGACCTAACTGAGAAACCTTAACGCTGACATTATGGCATGCACACACACACACACACACACACACACACCAGGGTTTCCGTTAACCGTTTTTTGTCCAGAAAAATCTGTTGAAGTCCGATATATTAAAATCTCTCCAGTCATAATGTCCGGACACAATAATTCCCCCTAATTGTATTAGGCCTACAATAGGCTAAAATTAAATTTCCATATACTATGATTCCTTTTGAATATAAAAAAACGAATAGGCCTATTAATTTTGTTCTGTTAATGTGTAGGCTACTGGCTAGTACACCTATGCGATGAAAAAACAGCCGTAAGATAAACCTGTCTATAGGCTAGCGGGCCACCATAGATAAACATGCCTATAGGCTAGCGGGCCACCATAGATAAACCTGCCTATAGGCTAGCAGGCCACCATAGATAAACTTGCCTATAGGCTAGCAGGCCACCATAGATAAACCTGCCTATAGGCTAGCAGGCCACCATAGATAAACCTGCCTATAGGCTAGCAGGCCACCATAGATAAACCTGCCTATAGGCTAGTGGGCCACCATAGATAAACCTGCCTATAGGCTAGCAGGCCACCATAGATAAACCTGCCTATAGGCTAGTGGGCCACCATAGATAAACCTGCCTATAGGCTAGCAGGCCACCATAGATAAACCTGCCTATAGGCTAGCAGGCCACCATAGATAAACCTGCCTATAGGCTAGCAGGCCACCATAGATAAACCTGCCTATAGGCTAGCAGGCCACCATAGATAAACCTGCCTATAGGCTAGTGGGCCACCATAGATAAACCTGCCTATAGGCTAGCAGGCCACCATAGATAAACCTGCCTATAGGCTAGTGGGCCACCATAGATAAACCTGCCTATAGGCTAGTGGGCCACCATAGATAAACCTGCCTATAGGCTAGCAGGCCACCATAGATAAACCTGCCTATAGGCTAGCAGGCCACCATAGATAAACCTGCCTATAGGCTAGCAGGCCACCATAGATAAACCTGTCTATAGGCTAGCAGGCCACCATAGATAAACCTGCCTATAGGCTAGCGGGCCACCATAGATAAACCTGCCTATAGGCTAGCGGGCCACCATAGCAAGCGAGAGGGAGCCTGATCGAGGTACAGAGCTTGAGGCGAAAATGCATAGGCCTATTAATATCGAATGGAAATTAGCCTATGCACGTTGTAAGTTCTTACACTTTATTTAAGTAGGCTATATTTATTTTCAAAGAGTTTTGTTCTATTTGAGCCTATCTGATAAAAGGCCGAAATTAGACTATAGGTCTAGAATTCCAATCAGCGCAGCCGTAGGCCTTAAATTAAAAAAAATTACGAGAAGCCTACATGTTGCCTAACCTCTTGCACTTTTAAATCAAACTGTTATATATTTAGACATGCATTGTGTAATTTCTGTATTCAGCCCAGCCCGCCTATCAGTTGTTTCTCAACAGTTATGTCCTCCTCATCCTCATAGCCTACTGCGATGTCCGTGGTTATAATGACGCTGTTTTATTGATAAAAAGGGTAGGCTAAAACTGGAAAGAGAAATTAGTAAACACATATTACTGTCGCGAATCCCAAACCAATTAGCCTACATCCTCAAATCCGATTCATGCAATTGAAATAAACATTCATGTTCTAGTCTACAGTCGCAATTCAAAGGTGACTATTTACGGGCTGTGCAATTACAGGCCTAGCGCATGGAATCATGACAGCCTATCACACATTTAATCATACAGATGCGAAATAAGACAATAAATGGCATATATAAGCTACACAACGGCCAATCACCGCGACAAACACCTATAATAGGCCTAATATTATATTATAATATAATGACCGGAATTTCTCCAGTTTGTCCGGAAAAGTCTAATCTTCCCGGACACATTGACCGGTACCGATTTTCTCTAACGGAAACCCTGACACACACACACACACACACACACACACACACACACACACACACACACACCTCACTGACCCATATTTATCCAGCTCCGTTTACAGTGTCACTATGCCATGACTGTTCTAGAAGCTTCTAACCCCCCCCCCCCCCCATAACCTACATGATGATCAGCAGCAGCAGAATGAAACCAGAGAATCTGGCTCTGTCACAAATGTTGACGGATTAGTAATCGGATGACATGTAAACATCTTTGGTCACAGGCTGGGCCAACCGACCTAATATAGACAGAGACAAGGGAACGAATCCTTGCCGTAGTGTCCCGGGTCAAAGAGCTGGTTGTATGGCAGGTTAAAGGTTAAAAGGTCACTGAGGTGGTCACTGGAAGCCTGAAGTCTCTAGCAGCATTCGCACCACATTGTGTGTGTGTGTGTGTGTGTGTGTGTGTGTGTGTGTGTGTGTGTGTGTGTGTGTGTGTGTGTGTGTAGGAACAGCTGAGCATCCCACTGTGAGTGCTGCAGGCCTATTTATATCTCTGCCAGGCCGACTTATCTGTGCTACAGAATAGTCTCTCTCTCAGTTCACTCTCTCTGTGAAGAGAACAGAATAGTCTCTCTCTCAGTTCACTCTCTCTGTGAAGAGAACAGAATAGTCTCTCTCTCAGTTCACTCTCTCTGTGAAGAGAACAGAATAGTCTCTCTCTCAGTTCACTCTCTCTGTGAAGAGAACAGAATAGTCTCTCTCTCAGTTCACTCTCTCTGTGAAGAGAACAGAATAGTCTCTCTCTCAGTTCTCTCTCTCTGTGAAGAGAACAGAATAGTCTCTCTCTCAGTTCTCTCTCTCTGTGAAGAGAACAGAATAGTCTCTCTCTCAGTTCACTCTCTCTGTGAAGAGAACAGAATAGTCTCTCTCTCAGTTCACTCTCTCTGTGAAGAGAACAGAATAGTCTCTCTCTCAGTTCACTCTCTCTGTGAAGAGAACAGAATAGTCTCTCTCTCAGTTCACTCTCTCTGTGAATAGAACAGAATAGTCTCTCTCTCAGTTCACTCTCTCTGTGAAGAGAACAGAATAGTCTCTCTCTCAGTTCTCTCTCTCTGTGAAGAGAACAGAATAGTCTCTCTCTCAGTTCACTCTCTCTGTGAAGAGAACAGAATAGTCTCTCTCAGTTCACTCTCTCTGTGAAGAGAACAGAATAGTCTCTCTCTCAGTTCACTCTCTCTGTGAATAGAACAGAATAGTCTCTCTCAGTTCACTCTCTGAGAAGAGAACAGAATAGTCTCTCTCTCAGTTCTCTCTCTCTGTGAAGAGAACAGAATAGTCTCTCTCTCAGTTCACTCTCTCTGTGAAGAGAACAGAATAGTCTCTCTCTCAGTTCTCTCTCTCTGTGAAGAGAACAGAATAGTCTCTCTCTCAGTTCTCTCTCTCTGTGAAGAGAACAGAATAGTCTCTCTCTCAGTTCACTCTCTCTGTGAAGAGAACAGAATAGTCTCTCTCTCTGTGAAGAGAACAGAATAGTCTCTCTCTCAGTTCACTCTCTTTGTGAAGAGAACAGAATAGTCTCTCTCAGTTCACTCTATGTGAAGAGAACAGAATAGTCTCTCTCTCAGTTCTCTCTCTCTGTGAAGAGAACAGAATAGTCTCTCTCTCAGTTCACTCTCTCTGTGAAGAGAGCAGAATAGTCTCTCTCTCAGTTCACTCTCTCTGTGAATAGAACAGAATAGTCTCTCTCAGTTCTCTCTCTCTGTGAAGAGAACAGAATAGTCTCTCTCTCAGTTCTCTCTCTCTGTGAAGAGAACAGAATAGTCTCTCTCAGTTCACTCTATGTGAAGAGAACAGAATAGTCTCTCTCTCAGTTCACTCTCTCTGTGAAGAGAACAGAATAGTCTCTCTCAGTTCACTCTATGTGAAGAGAACAGAATAGTCTCTCTCTCAGTTCACTCTCTCTGGGAAGAGAACAGAATAGTCTCTCTCAGTTCACTCTATGTGAAGAGAACAGAATAGTCTCTCTCTCAGTTCTCTCTCTCTGTGAAGAGAACAGAATAGTCTCTCACAGTTCACTCTCTCTGTGAAGAGAACAGAATAGTCTCTCTCTCAGTTCACTCTCTCTGTGAAGAGAACAGAATAGTCTCTCTCTCAGTTCTCTCTCTCTGTGAAGAGAACAGAATAGTCTCTCTCTCAGTTCACTCTCTGTGAAGAGAACAGAATAGTCTCTCTCAGTTCACTCTCTCTGTGAAGAGAACAGAATAGTCTCTCTCAGTTCACTCTCTCTGTGAAGAGAACAGAATAGTCTCTCTCTCAGTTCACTCTCTCTGTGAAGAGAACAGAATAGTCTCTCTCTCAGTTCTCTCTCTCTGTGAAGAGAACAGAATAGTCTCTCTCTCAGTTCACTCTCTCTGTGAATAGAACAGAATAGTCTTTCTCAGTTCACTCTCTCTGTGAAGAGAACAGAATAGTCTCTCTCTCAGTTCTCTCTCTCTGTGAAGAGAACAGAATAGTCTCTCTCTCAGTTCACTCTCTCTGTGAAGAGAACAGAATAGTCTCTCTCAGTTCACTCTCTCTGTGAAGAGAACAGAATAGTCTCTCTCTCAGTTCACTCTCTCTGTGAAGAGAACAGAATAGTCTCTCTCAGTTCACTCTCTCTGTGAAGAGAACAGAATAGTCTCTCTCTGTGAAGAGAACAGAATAGTCTCTCTCTCAGTTCTCTCTCTCTGTGAATAGAACAGAATAGTCTCTCTCTCAGTTCACTCTCTCTGTGAAGAGAGCAGAATAGTCTCTCTCTCAGTTCACTCTCTCTGTGAATAGAACAGAATAGTCTCTCTCAGTTCTCTCTCTCTGTGAAGAGAACAGAATAGTCTCTCTCTCAGTTCTCTCTCTCTGTGAAGAGAACAGAATAGTCTCTCTCAGTTCACTCTATGTGAAGAGAACAGAATAGTCTCTCTCTCAGTTCACTCTCTCTGTGAAGAGAACAGAATAGTCTCTCTCAGTTCACTCTATGTGAAGAGAACAGAATAGTCTCTCTCTCAGTTCACTCTCTCTGGGAAGAGAACAGAATAGTCTCTCTCAGTTCACTCTATGTGAAGAGAACAGAATAGTCTCTCTCTCAGTTCACTCTCTCTGTGAAGAGAACAGAATAGTCTCTCTCTCAGTTCTCTCTCTCTGTGAAGAGAACAGAATAGTCTCTCTCTCAGTTCACTCTATGTGAAGAGAACAGAATAGTCTCTCTCAGTTCACTCTCTCTGTGAAGAGAACAGAATAGTCTCTCTCTCAGTTCTCTCTCTGTGAAGAGAACAGCATAGTCTCTCTCTCAGTTCACTCTCTCTGTGAAGAGAACAGAATAGTCTCTCTCTCAGTTCTCTCTCTCTGTGAAGAGAACAGAATAGTCTCTCTCTCAGTTCTCTCTCTCTGTGAAGAGAACAGAATAGTCTCTCTCTCAGTTCTCTCTCTCTGTGAAGAGAACAGAATAGTCTCTCTCTCAGTTCACTCTCTCTGTGAAGAGAACAGAATAGTCTCTCTCTCAGTTCACTCTCTCTGTGAAGAGAACAGAATAGTCTCTCTCTCAGTTCACTCTCTCTGTGAAGAGAACAGAATAGTCTCTCTCTCAGTTCACTCTCTCTGTGAATAGAACAGAATAGTCTCTCTCTCAGTTCACTCTCTCTGTGAAGAGAACAGAATAGTCTCTCTCTCAGTTCTCTCTCTCTGTGAAGAGAACAGAATAGTCTCTCTCTCAGTTCACTCTCTCTGTGAAGAGAACAGAATAGTCTCTCTCAGTTCACTCTCTCTGTGAAGTGAACAGAATAGTCTCTCTCTCAGTTCACTCTCTCTGTGAATAGAACAGAATAGTCTCTCTCAGTTCACTCTCTGAGAAGAGTACAGAATAGTCTCTCTCTCAGTTCTCTCTCTCTGTGAAGAGAACAGAATAGTCTCTCTCTCAGTTCACTCTCTCTGTGAAGAGAACAGAATAGTCTCTCTCTCAGTTCTCTCTCTCTGTGAAGAGAACAGAATAGTCTCTCTCTCAGTTCTCTCTCTCTGTGAAGAGAACAGAATAGTCTCTCTCTCAGTTCACTCTCTCTGTGAAGAGAACAGAATAGTCTCTCTCTCTGTGAAGAGAACAGAATAGTCTCTCTCTCAGTTCACTCTCTTTGTGAAGAGAACAGAATAGTCTCTCTCAGTTCACTCTATGTGAAGAGAACAGAATAGTCTCTCTCTCAGTTCTCTCTCTCTGTGAAGAGAACAGAATAGTCTCTCTCTCAGTTCACTCTCTCTGTGAAGAGAGCAGAATAGTCTCTCTCTCAGTTCACTCTCTCTGTGAATAGAACAGAATAGTCTCTCTCAGTTCTCTCTCTCTGTGAAGAGAACAGAATAGTCTCTCTCTCAGTTCTCTCTCTCTGTGAAGAGAACAGAATAGTCTCTCTCCGTTCACTCTATGTGAAGAGAACAGAATAGTCTCTCTCTCAGTTCACTCTCTCTGTGAAGAGAACAGAATAGTCTCTCTCAGTTCACTCTATGTGAAGAGAACAGAATAGTCTCTCTCTCAGTTCACTCTCTCTGGGAAGAGAACAGAATAGTCTCTCTCAGTTCACTCTATGTGAAGAGAACAGAATAGTCTCTCTCTCAGTTCTCTCTCTCTGTGAAGAGAACAGAATAGTCTCTCACAGTTCACTCTCTCTGTGAAGAGAACAGAATAGTCTCTCTCTCAGTTCACTCTCTCTGTGAAGAGAACAGAATAGTCTCTCTCAGTTCTCTCTCTCTGTGAAGAGAACAGAATAGTCTCTCTCAGTTCACTCTCTCTGTGAAGAGAACAGAATAGTCTCTCAGTTCACTCTCTCTGTGAAGAGAACAGAATAGTCTCTCTCTCAGTTCACTCTCTCTGTGAAGAGAACAGAATAGTCTCTCTCTCAGTTCACTCTCTGAGAAGAGAACAGAATAGTCTCTCTCTCAGTTCTCTCTCTCTGTGAAGAGAACAGAATAGTCTCTCTCTCAGTTCACTCTCTTTGTGAAGAGAACAGAATAGTCTCTCTCTCAGTTCTCTCTCTCTGTGAAGAGAACAGAATAGTCTCTCTCTCAGTTCTCTCTCTCTGTGAAGAGAACAGAATAGTCTCTCTCTCAGTTCACTCTCTCTGTGAAGAGAACAGAATAGTCTCTCTCTCAGTTCACTCTCTTTGTGAAGAGAACAGAATAGTCTCTCTCAGTTCACTCTATGTGAAGAGAACAGAATAGTCTCTCTCTCAGTTCTCTCTCTCTGTGAAGAGAACAGAATAGTCTCTCTCTCAGTTCACTCTCTCTGTGAAGAGAGCAGAATAGTCTCTCTCTCAGTTCACTCTCTCTGTGAATAGAACAGAATAGTCTCTCTCTCAGTTCTCTCTCTCTGTGAAGAGAACAGAATAGTCTCTCTCTCAGTTCTCTCTCTCTGTGAAGAGAACAGAATAGTCTCTCTCTCAGTTCTCTCTCTCTGTGAAGAGAACAGAATAGTCTCTCTCTCAGTTCACTCTCTCTGTGAAGAGAACAGAATAGTCTCTCTCTCAGTTCACTCTCTCTGTGAAGAGAACAGAATAGTCTCTCTCTCAGTTCACTCTCTCTGTGAATAGAACAGAATAGTCTCTCTCAGTTCACTCTCTCTGTGAAGAGAACAGAATAGTCTCTCTCTCAGTTCTCTCTCTCTGTGAAGAGAACAGAATAGTCTCTCTCTCAGTTCACTCTCTCTGTGAAGAGAACAGAATAGTCTCTCTCAGTTCACTCTCTCTGTGAAGAGAACAGAATAGTCTCTCTCTCAGTTCACTCTCTCTGTGAATAGAACAGAATAGTCTCTCTCAGTTCACTCTCTGAGAAGAGTACAGAATAGTCTCTCTCTCAGTTCTCTCTCTCTGTGAAGAGAACAGAATAGTCTCTCTCTCAGTTCACTCTCTCTGTGAAGAGAACAGAATAGTCTCTCTCTCAGTTCTCTCTCTCTGTGAAGAGAACAGAATAGTCTCTCTCTCAGTTCTCTCTCTCTGTGAAGAGAACAGAATAGTCTCTCTCTCAGTTCACTCTCTCTGTGAAGAGAACAGAATAGTCTCTCTCTCTGTGAAGAGAACAGAATAGTCTCTCTCTCAGTTCACTCTCTTTGTGAAGAGAACAGAATAGTCTCTCTCAGTTCACTCTATGTGAAGAGAACAGAATAGTCTCTCTCTCAGTTCTCTCTCTCTGTGAAGAGAACAGAATAGTCTCTCTCTCAGTTCACTCTCTCTGTGAAGAGAGCAGAATAGTCTCTCTCTCAGTTCACTCTCTCTGTGAATAGAACAGAATAGTCTCTATCAGTTCTCTCTCTCTGTGAAGAGAACAGAATAGTCTCTCTCTCAGTTCTCTCTCTCTGTGAAGAGAACAGAATAGTCTCTCTCAGTTCACTCTATGTGAAGAGAACAGAATAGTCTCTCTCTCAGTTCACTCTCTCTGTGAAGAGAACAGAATAGTCTCTCTCAGTTCACTCTATGTGAAGAGAACAGAATAGTCTCTCTCTCAGTTCACTCTCTCTGGGAAGAGAACAGAATAGTCTCTCTCAGTTCACTCTATGTGAAGAGAACAGAATAGTCTCTCTCTCAGTTCTCTCTCTCTGTGAAGAGAACAGAATAGTCTCTCACAGTTCACTCTCTCTGTGAAGAGAACAGAATAGTCTCTCTCTCAGTTCACTCTCTCTGTGAAGAGAACAGAATAGTCTCTCTCAGTTCTCTCTCTCTGTGAAGAGAACAGAATAGTCTCTCTCTCAGTTCACTCTCTCTGTGAAGAGAACAGAATAGTCTCTCTCAGTTCACTCTCTCTGTGAAGAGAACAGAATAGTCTCTCTCTCAGTTCACTCTCTCTGTGAAGAGAACAGAATAGTCTCTCTCTCAGTTCACTCTCTCTGTGAAGAGAACAGAATAGTCTCTCTCTCAGTTCTCTCTCTCTGTGAAGAGAACAGAATAGTCTCTCTCTCAGTTCACTCTCTCTGTGAATAGAACAGAATAGTCTTTCTCAGTTCACTCTCTCTGTGAAGAGAACAGAATAGTCTCTCTCTCAGTTCTCTCTCTCTGTGAAGAGAACAGAATAGTCTCTCTCTCAGTTCACTCTCTCTGTGAAGAGAACAGAATAGTCTCTCTCAGTTCACTCTCTCTGTGAAGAGAACAGAATAGTCTCTCTCTGTGAAGAGAACAGAATAGTCTCTCTCTCAGTTCTCTCTCTGTGAATAGAACAGAATAGTCTCTCTCTCAGTTCACTCTCTCTGTGAAGAGAGCAGAATAGTCTCTCTCTCAGTTCACTCTCTCTGTGAATAGAACAGAATAGTCTCTCTCAGTTCTCTCTCTCTGTGAAGAGAACAGAATAGTCTCTCTCTCAGTTCTCTCTCTGTGAAGAGAACAGAATAGTCTCTCTCAGTTCACTCTATGTGAAGAGAACAGAATAGTCTCTCTCTCAGTTCACTCTCTCTGTGAAGAGAACAGAATAGTCTCTCTCAGTTCACTCTATGTGAAGAGAACAGAATAGTCTCTCTCTCAGTTCACTCTCTCTGGGAAGAGAACAGAATAGTCTCTCTCAGTTCACTCTATGTGAAGAGAACAGAATAGTCTCTCTCTCAGTTCACTCTCTCTGTGAAGAGAACAGAATAGTCTCTCTCTCAGTTCTCTCTCTCTGTGAAGAGAACAGAATAGTCTCTCTCTCAGTTCACTCTATGTGAAGAGAACAGAATAGTCTCTCTCTCAGTTCACTCTCTCTGTGAAGAGAACATAATAGTCTCTCTCTCAGTTCTCTCTCTGTGAAGAGAACAGAATAGTCTCTCTCTCAGTTCACTCTCTCTGTGAAGAGAACAGAATAGTCTCTCTCTCAGTTCTCTCTCTCTGTGAAGAGAACAGAATAGTCTCTCAGTTCTCTCTCTCTGTGAAGAGAACAGAAAAGTCTCTCTCAGTTCACTCTCTCTGTGAAGAGAACAGAATAGTCTCTCAGTTCTCTCTCTCTGTGAAGGATCAGAAAAGTCTCTCTCAGTTCTCTCTCTCTGTGAAGAGAACAGAATAGTCTCTCTCTCAGTTCTCTCTCTCTGTGAAGAGAACAGAATAGTCTCTCAGTTCTCTCTCTCTGTAGTCTCTCAGTTCTCTCTCTCTGTGAAGAGAACAGAATAGTCTCTCTCAGTTCACTCTCTCTGTGAAGAGAACAGAATAGTCTCTCTCTCAGTTCTCTCTCTCTGTGAAGAGAACAGAATAGTCTCTCTCTCAGTTCACTCTCTCTGTGAAGAGAACAGAATAGTCTCTCTCAGTTCTCTCTCTGTGAAGACAGTCCTGACTACCCTGCTTAATGAAAGTCTGTCTTCGTTTCCGCTGCGCCGCTTGTGTGTGTGTGTGTGTGTGTGTGTGCGTGTGTGTGCGTGTGCATGTGTGTGTGTTGGGGGTGGGGCAGAGTGCTTCCCCAGAAGGTGGGCTATACGAGCTCTGCTGCGAGATGCCAGTCTGTGTTTGGGCTTCTGATCTGGCCTTAGCAGGTTGACAGGCCTTATTAAGGCAGGAAGAAAATTGAAAAGTTGAAATATTCACACACTCTTTCTATTCATGCCTCCCCCCCATTTCTCTCCCTCTCTCCCTCTCTCTCCCTCTCTCCCTCCCTCTCTCTCTCTCTCTCTCTCTCCACCTCTCTCTCCCTCTCTCTCCCTCTCTCTCTCTCTCCCTCCCTCTCTCTCTCTCTCTCTCTCCCTCTCTCTCTCCCTCTCTCTCTCTCTCCCTCCCTCTCTCTCTCCCTCCCTCTCTCTCTCCCTCTCTCCCTCCCTCTCTCTCTCTCTCTCCACCTCTCTCTCCCTCTGTCTCTCTCTCTCTCCACTCACTCTATCTCTACCTCGCACATATGCACACCTGGTCTTCTCTGACGCAAACACACTCAAAGTGACAACTCTCACTCTCTCACACACACAAACACGCACACTGAGGCGTCTTTATTGGACGGGGCGTGTTGTGAGGTCCAGATGTTGCGTGTGAGCTGTAATGACATTCTCATGTCCAGCGGCACAGGCAGCGGAGGCCAGCCCAGTGGGTCAGTGTGTATCTGGGGGGGGGGGGGGGGGGGGGGGGGGGGGGGGTGTTCTGGTTCAGTACAGAGCCAGTGTCATCACCAGCACTCCTATGATCCAGCCTCTCTGTCCCTCAGGGAGGGTCAGGCCATGTGAGCTGGATTTATCCCCCCCCTTTGTGCCACCTCCAAGGGGGGGGGCAGGGGGGGGGGTATTGTTCTGGGGAACAGAGAGCAGGGACAGGTGAACAGCGGGAGGGCTGGAGCTGGGGACGAGAGGGCTAGCGCCGGGCTAAGCTAAGGCCCGGGGCGACAGCTGCACCTCCCCCCGGGGGGTCTTGTGATAGCATGAGAATGCCCTGTGCCTGCCAGGCGGGGGCGTGGGCTAGGGCGCGCGCACGTGTGTGTGAGTGTGTGTGTGAGAGTGTGTGAGTGAGGACTTTAGTCAGGTGACAGTTTAAGAAGGACTCTCTCTCTCCTCTCTAGCTGCAGTTGGAGTTTTTGAAGACCCTTGAGCGAACAGCAGGCGTCCGTGCAGAACTGTAGCTCCCAGTCAGAGAGAGCAGCCCGGAGCTAGGGGGGACTAACCGGCCGCTCTTCCCCGGGATTAGGGCTCTGCGTCTGGGGATCCCCCTCCAAACCCATGCCTCTGGAGGATTGATTTTTACTCACTGTTTAAACCTGTCCTGTACTTGGACAACTTTGAGGAGGACGGGCCTGTCACACACTTCTGCTGCGGGACACTCGGACAGAGCCGTTCATCTGCTCACGCTGCCTGCTGTGTGTGTGTGTGTGTGGTGCGTGTGGCTGTGGGCTGTGTGTGTGTGTGTGTGTGGCTGTGCATGTGCAAGGCAGGGCGAGCCGTGTGTGTGGTGTGATGTTGCCATTTTAGGCCTTGCTAGGGTGATAGGGAGACTGTGTTAGTAGGTACATGATACCCTACATACCTGAGATATCTGTGTGTTTGTGTGTGTGTGTGCACACGTGTGTGTGTGTGCGTGCACATGTGTCAAGAGTCCCCATCACAAATGCTGTGATGGGGAACGTGTGTTGATTGAGGGATAGCTTTATCTGGTTTGTGACGGCGCTGGTTGGTTAGCGTGGTTTGATGGACAGGTGACAGGCCAGTGGGAGCAGCCCTGATCACACTGCTGAGCCCGCCCCTTTCTGTGAGCGTTGCCCCGGGAAACATGATGAAGAGGAGGAAGGAGAGGCCTGGAGGAGCTCTGAACCTGCGCATCCAGTAAGACCCTGAACACACAGGACAGCCAGGGTGTGCGTGCGTGTGTTTTCATCATTTCACTGTGTGTGTGTGTGTGTGTGTGTGTGTGTGCGTGTGTGTTTTCATCATTTCACTGTGTGTGTGCGTGTGTGTGTGTGTGTGTGTGTGTGCGCGCGCCTTTCAGAAAGGATCATAAACATGACCAGTGCTAGTGTTGTGTGACCTGATTCTGTTGTGTGTGTGTGTGGGGGGGGGGGCACTGATTGACAGGGCCAGGTATTGGCTCAGTTTACAGCACTGTAACACACACACACACACACACACAGTGTGTCACAAAGACCCTCAGCACTGCAGAAGGGAAACGCAGGAAGAGAAAGAGAGAGAGAGCAGAGGAAGAGAGAGGAGAGGAGTTAGCAGGAGGGCTTAGTGGAGAGGGAGGAGGAGTTCTGAATACCAGGTCACTGCCCATCAGCCAAACGCACACTCCCACACACACACACACACACACACACACACACACACACACTAGGGCTGTCAACAAATATTCTAAATTCGAATATATATTCGAACATTAAAATAAAAATGATATTCGAATCATTTCTAGACACGAAAATGTATATTCGTTTGTGGTGAAAAAATAGTAACGGTGCGTCTCCCTGGCGAGATCACACGTTGGCCGCGGTCGTGCAGCGGCGCAGCACGTGATGGACAGACGTCAGACACAGCTTGTTGGCAGTTGCATTGATTGAAATGGCGGAGAGTTCACAAAAAGAGAGAGTGATTTCACTCCCAGCAATCTTAAAAGCCCCGTTTGGAAGTTCTTTGGATTTTGGTCAGTAGACGACAAAATTGAGGAATCTAGTCGAGATAAAGTTGTATGCGAGCTATGTAAGCTAGAGTTATCTTACCATTCCACCACTAGCAACGTGAGACTACATCTGGAAAAACTGCACCCAAATAAGCATGGCCTGATGTCCGGGACTCCAACAAAACAGCCACGTCTCCACGGATATTTCACACCACCCGCCACAAGCTCTCTATCTGCAGCACAAGAGGCACCAAGAAACCTGCTTCGTTCATATGCAAGGACATGAGACCGATCAGCGTAGTAGATGGGACGGGTTCCAGAGAGTTCTGTCGGGAATTAGAACCAATGTCCTCAAAACGAAAGAGCTTAGGGAAAGCCACACCGCGGAGAATGTAGGTGAATGCATTAAAGGACAATGCTCGTTTTTGACAACCTGGACCTTATTTACGGCATATTATAAGACGTTTCACTCACTGAGATAAATTTGGTGTAATTCGGAGGCCTGTAGAAGAAATTTAAAATCCAGCGCGAGCCAGTATATCCATGTAATGGCGGCGGACGGGGCATTGAGAATGCAGCTTCTAAAAATCTATTTTCTGCCGCAAAACGGTTGTTTTCATCAATTTGTCTTTATGAATCGCTAGTTGTGCTTACATAGAGCAAGGGCTTGTTGTGGTTTTTCACATGCCTCTGTAATATTATCTTTAGAAATGTCTTTAGAAACGAAATAGCTTCCCCACTTGCTCCAGCACACTGTGCACCGCCGCTGCACGCTGCACATCGCCTCCTTCAACAAGGCTAGTTACCTGATCCACGGCTCCATCGCCTCCTTCAACAAGGCTAGTTACCTGATCCACGGCTCCATCGCCTCCTTCAACAAGGCTAGTTACCTGGATCCACGGTTCCATCGCCTCCTTCAACAAGGCTAGTTACCTGGATCCACGGCTCCATCGCCTCCTTCAACAAGGCTAGTTACCTGATCCACGCTGCGCATCGCCTCCTTCAACAAGGCTAGTTACCTGATCCACGGCTCCATCGCCTCCATCAACAAGGCTAGTTACCTGGATCCACGGCTCCATCGCCTCCTTCAACAAGGCTAGTTACCTGGATCCACGGTTCCATCGCCTCCTTCAACAAGGCTAGTTACCTGATCCACGCTGCGCATCGCCTCCTTCAACAAGGCTAGTTACCTGATCCACGGCTCCATCGCCTCCATCAACAAGGCTAGTTACCTGGATCCACGGCTCCATCGCCTCCTTCAACAAGGCTAGTTACCTGGATCCACGGCTCCATCGCCTCGTTCAACAAGGCTAGTTACCTGATCCACGGCTCCATCGCCTCCTTCAACAAGGCTAGTTACCTGATCCACGGTTCCATCGCCTCCTTCAACAAGGCCAATTACCTGGATCCACGGTTCCATCGTTCACTTAAAAGAGGTACAAAATCAGGAGGTGCGCATGGCCATACTGTAGGAGATGAAACAAAATAGATGAACTGAGGAAGTGAACTGGCAGTGAGCCTGGGCCTGGTGCTGGTGCTGGACAAGTGCAACCCCCTGGGAAAACCGCTCTAACGGTTATGGGGATCTCTTCAGAGACACGTATTACATGGACATGGCAGACCAGGACAGCTCACTGCTGCTTCAAAAAGAGATGTGGATGTATGAACAAGAGTCTCCAATAGCTGCTCAACAAAATCCGCTCATGTGGTGGAAAACCTCCGGCTCTGCAAGATACCCTCACATTGCGCAAATGGCGAAGAAATACCTTTCCATCCCTGGATCCTCCGTGCGCTCTGAGCGCGTCTTCTCCTCCGCTGGGAATATCGTAAATGAAAAGAGATCGGCCCTGTCTTCTTCAAACGTTGACTATCTTGTGTTTCTGGCAAATAATCAGTAGGCCTGACAGTGAGAGAGATCTATCCCAGTCCATTCTAGGCTAGGGGGCGATAGACTACCTTTTTAGGCCAGCGTTTTGGATAGTGTCAAAAATGTAAGTCCTTTTCAGTTTTAGCATTTGATTGTAAACCATCCCTTAGGGAAAACTTCTTTGTCACATTTAGGCTATCTGAATTGTGTTTCTTAAAGGAAAATGCTCGTTTTTGACAACCTGGACCTTATTTACGACATATTATAAGAAGTTTGACTCACCAAGATCACTTTTGTGTTGTTCGGAGGCCTGTAGAAGAAATTTAAAATCCAGCGCGAGCCAGTGTATCCATGTCGCGTCGGACGGGGCAACGGGAATGCAGTTTCTCAAAATCCATTTTCGGCCGCTAAACGGTTGTTTTCATCAATCAGATTGGATGAATCAACAGTTGAGATTCCTCAACGCGAGCCATTGTTGTTTTTGTTTTCAAATACGTGGTCTTTAGCCTCTGTAATATGATCTTTACACGCCTCTCCCCCACTTGCTCCAGCACGCATGCGCACAGGGCAGCGCGCAGACTGGCTATTCTCCCTCACATTCTCTGCGCTACGATCGTTGTTGGTGCCGAGAATATTGTCGTCGTCATTCGTCAGCAACAATCCGATCGTAGCGCAGAGAATGTGAGCCGGAGAATAGCCAGTCTGCGCGCTGCCCTGTGCGCATGCGTGCTGGAGCAAGTGGGGGAGAGGCGTGTAAAGATCATATTACAGAGGCTAAAGACCACGTATTTGAAAACAAAAACAACAATGGCTCGCGTTGAGGAATCTCAACTGTTGATTCATCCAATCTGATTGATGAAAACAACCGTTTAGCGGCCGAAAATGGATTTTGAGAAACTGCATTCCCGTTTCCCTGTCCGACGCGATTACATGGATATACTGGCTCGCGCTGGATTTTAAATTTCTTCTACAGGCCTCCGAACAACACAAAAGTGATCTCGGTGAGTCAAACTTCTTATAATATGTCGTAAATAAGGTCCAGGTTGTCAAAAACGAGCATTTTCCTTTAAGTTCATTGTAAACAAAAAGCCCAAGGAAACCCTAAGTTGGTGTTTATCGCGCAGCTCACTCTGAGCATTTAATGTTCTTTCAAGGCCTATAGGCCTTAAAGGAGAATGCTCGTTTTTGACAACCTGGACCTTATTTACGGCATATTATAAGATGTTTGACTCACCGAGATCACTTTGGTGTAATTCGGAGGCCTGTAGAAGAAATTAAAAATCCAGCGCGAGCCAAGTATATCCGTGTAATGGCGGAGGACGGGGCACTGAGAATGCAGCTTCTAAAAAAATCTATTTTCTGCCGTGAAAACGGTTGTTTTCATCAATCTTTCTTAATGAATCACTAGTTGTGCTTACATAGAGCACAGCGTGCTGGAGCAACGCTTGCGCGCTGTGCGCATGCGTGCTGGAGCAAGTGGGGAAGCAATTTCGTTTCTAAAGACGTTTCTAAAGATCATATTACAGAGGCATGTGAAAAACCACAACAAGCCGTCGCTCACAGACGCGAGCGAGCGTCAACGACAAAATGTGTTCCATTGCTTTGTTTTCTATTGTTATGTCCTGACTGGACGCGAGCAATGAGGCACGAAGCGGTGCGACGTTTGAACTGCCCTTTTGACGCTCGCCCTGTTCCTATTTTCCTCCTGTCGCTCGCGTTGACAGGTGTTCCTTCTTTAACTGTCTTCAGTTGGGAATATAGACAAATGACGTAACAGAACAGGAAATGTAATGGTTTCAGTTGGACAGCAAGCATGCGATGTCGCGTCTGTTGCTCGCGTCGCGTCAGTTAAGACACGGTGTAAGGGTCAAGCAGTTAGGACACGGTGTAAGGGTCAAACCTGACAGCTAGACGGCGGTCTCAGGTGACTCCCTGCTCACATGACGGTGAATGAAAGTCAAGTCTAGTATCCAGAACCTTCTCTCCTCCCACACACCCTCGCCCTGTCAGAACAGGGACACGTCTGTCCTCCTCTCAGAACAGGGACACGTCTGTCCTCCCCTCAGAACAGGGACATGTCTGTCCTCCCCTCAGAACAGGGACACGTCTGTCCTCCTCTCAGAACAGGGACACGTCTGTCCTCCCCTCAGAACAGGGACACGTCTGTCCTCCCCTCAGAACAGGGACACGTCTGTCCTCCCCTCAGAACAGGGACACGTCTGTCCTCCTCTCAGAACAGGGACACGTCTGTCCTCCCCTCAGAACAGGGACACGTCTGTCCTCCTCTCAGAACAGGGACACGTCTGTCCTCCCCTCAGAACAGGGACACGTCTGTCCTCCCCTCGGTCAGGGACACGTCTGTCCTCCTCTCAGAATAGGGACACGTCTGTCCTCCCTGAACCAGACCCCTCAGCGCCCAGGAGGCCTGGCTGGCGTTCCAGAACCTTCCAGTGAGGTGGCACGTGTCCTGTAGCTGACAGACAGACGGATGGACAGACCGACGTGGACGAAGAGGGCTAGAGAAAGAAAGAGAAAGAGAGAGAGCGAGATAGATGGATAGAGAGACAAGACGGATAAGATAGATACATATGTAGATAGACAGACACAGACAGATTGACCGTCTGTCTGTCTGTCTGTCTGTCTGTCTGTCTGCCTGTCTGTCTGTCTGTCTGTCTGTCCGTCAGTCAGTCAATCTCTGGCCTCCGTTTTTTAGTAGCAGATCCAGACAAATGTAGGTGCTGGTTGTGTTGGTGTGGCATTGGTCATGTTTATGAATGTGTTTCTTGTTGTCATCGCATCATTTTCACAAGACTGACACACACACACACACACACACTCTCACTCACACACATACACACAGTTTTTGCTCTCAATTGGCTGTAGGAGCAAACACTCAATCCACCCCTCCCTCCATCCTCCTCCTCTGCTCTGCCAATCCCCCCCTCCCTGTAGAATCTGGCCGGCCGCTCAGCACCGCTGCCATGGCAACAGCAGTCTCCTCCAGCATCTGCTGTCCCCCACCCCCCTGCCCCCCTCCCAGCCCCCCCCCTACTCCACTTACCCCGACGGGCCCCTCTCTGCCCCCGTCCACCAGGGAGGCAACCCCTTCCTCTGGAGGTAAGCCTCACCACACCGCCGTTTGTGCGTGTGTGTGTGTGTGTGTGTGTGTGTGTGTGTGTGTGTGTGTGTGTGTGTGTGTGTGTGTGTGTGTGTATCACTACTAAAAATCCCTCAGTCTCTACTCGCCAGTAAAAACATACCAGACTGACCTTTGTAGATGGCATGTTTGTGTTGTGTGCAAAGTAGTTGTGTGTGAGTGTGTGTGTGTGTGTGTGTGTTTGTGTGTTTTTCTGTTGGTGAAAAGGCCATCAGGTTTGTTGGAGGGGAGTCAAAGGCAATCCTTAAATGTACCAATAGGCTGTAGTGATGCGTGTGTGTGTGTGTGCGTGTGTGTGTGTGTGTGTGTGCGTGTGTGTGTGTGTGTGTGTTTTTCCTCAGGCAAATCGTTTCTCTTCATCCCTGTTGTTTTCTCATCTGATGACACTAATTGGCGCACAGAGTGCCTGTGGGTACGCTGACGTTAGCTAGCAGGTGTGTGTGTGTGTGTGTGTGTGTGTGTGTGTGTGTGTGTGTGTGTGTGTGTGCACACCCTCGTACAAAGGGTCGTCATCAGATACACTTTGACCTTTTGACCCGCCCATGACCCTCCAGGTAGGGTGTCAGTCATGAAGCTCACAGGGCCAGTCACGCTACCGTGTCCACACACACACACACACACACACACACACACACGCACACTGTACATGCCAGAGACCCAGACTTGGTTCTATAGCTTGTAATGTGATCAGACAAGCTGCCTAATGAGTAGTCCTGCACATCCAGCCCCGTCTCCACACCTGGTTTACCAGCCAGCGCTGAGGAGGGTCTGGCTGCACTCATTACCGTTCGGGGGGCGTTGGAGCGGTTGCTGGGCTGGTTTCACGTAGTGAAGGGTACTTTGAAGACGGTAACAGGCAGATAGAGGTGTCTGGATTTAATCTGATTGGCCGGTAGAATGTCCCTCACCGCTGATTGGGCAGTAATGAACCAATGACGAGGCTCATCCACAAAACCTACGTCCGTGAGTCAGGCTACCTGATGAGTGAGCCGGGAAGCTGGCGTGCTACAGTAGCCTCCCGTTAGCCGCTGGCGCCGCCCAGACGAGCGTGACTAACGGACCCTCAGCCAGTCAGACGTGACGGATCAAACACTCCCACCAGTAGGAGGCTCTCCTCCGGAGAAGCGGTCTGAGAGCTGGGCGGGGCTGAGGAAGCGGTCTGAGAGCTGGGCGGGGCTGAGGAAGCGGTCTGAGAGCTGGGCGGGGCTGAGAGCTGGGCGGGGCTGAGGAAGCGGTCTGAGAGCTGGGCGGGGCTGAGAGCTGGGCCCCCCCCACCCCCCCCGCCCCTCTTTCTCTCCCCCTCCTCCCCTCTTTTCACCCATTGCTCCTGTCACCCCCCTCTGGTCCTCCAGTGGTATCCCATGGTGCCCTGGGTGTGAGGCCGATCCAAGGTGACTGTGTTGTCCCGCTCTGCTGGGCTGTAGCTCTGTGCTGCTGTAGGGGGATCATCTGTGTGCATGCCTAGCCAGTACTACACACACACCTGGACATACACTACTCTACACACACACCTGGACATACAGTACTCTACACACACACCTGGACATACACTACTCTACACACACACCTGGACATACACTACTCTACACACACACCTGGACATACACTACTCTAGACACACCTGGACATACACTACTCTACACACACACCTGGACATACACTACTCTACACACACACCTGGACATACACTACTCTACACACACACCTGGACATACAGTACTCTGCACACACACCTGGACATACAGTACTCTACACACACACACCTGGACATACAGTACTCAACACACACACCTGGACATACACTACTCTACACACACACCTGGACATACAGTACTCTACACACACACCTAGACATACAGTACTCTACACACACACCTGGACATACACTACTCTACACACACACCTGGACATACACTACTCTACACACACCTGGACATACAGTACTCTACACACACACCTGGACATACACTACTCTACACACACACCTGGACATACACTACTCTACACACACACCTGGACATACACTACTCTACACACACACCTGGACATACAGTACTCTACACACACACCTGGACATACAGTACTCTACACACACACACCTAGACATACACTACTCTACACACACACCTGGACATACAGTACTCTACACACACACCTGGACATACACTACTCTACACACACACCTGGACATACAGTACTCTACACACACACCTGGACATACACTACTCTACACACACACCTGGACATACAGTACTCTACACACACACCTGGACATACAGTACTCTGTACACACACACCTGGACATACAGTACTCTGCACACACACCTGGACATACACTACTCTACACACACACCTGGACATACAGTACTCTACACACACACCTGGACATACACTACTCTACACACACACCTAGACATACACTACTCTACACACACACCTGGACATACAGTACTCTACACACACACACCTAGACATACACTACTCTACACACACAGCTGGACATACAGTACTCTGCACACACACCTGGACATACAGTACTCTACACACACACCTGGACATACACTACTCTACACACACACCTGGACATACACTACTCTACACACACACCTGGACATACACTACTCTACACACACCTGGACATACACTACTCTACACACACACCTGGACATACAGTACTCTACACACACACACCTAGACATACACTACTCTACACACACAGCTGGACATACACTACTCTACACACACACCTGGACATACAGTACTCTGCACACACACCTGGACATACAGTACTCTACACACACACCTGGACATACACTACTCTACACACACACCTGGACATACACTACTCTACACACACACCTGGACATACACTACTCTACACACACCTGGACATACACTACTCTACACACACACCTGGACATACAGTACTCTACACACACACACCTAGACATACACTACTCTACACACACACCTGGACATACAGTACTCTACACACACACCTAGACATACACTACTCTACACACACACACCTGGACATACACTACTCTGCACACACACCTGGACATACACTACTCTGCACACACACTCCTTCGCTATGATCCCCTCTGCCTCTCATCGCTGCTTTTTGACTTCAGCTGTGGTCAGCAGTCACTCTCACACACACACACTCTCACACACACACACTCTCACATACACGCACACGCACACTGAGATATGCCATGTCTAGATGAGTTAACCTGTCCTCCATAGTCTCTGCTGAGATGGTGTCAACAGTGTGGTTATAGACGTGTGCAGTAAGGCATCAGTGGGTTTCTCTACACTGAGCTGAAATGAAACTGCACATAACTTAGGTAAATACATATTAACCATTAACAACATACAGTATTACTAGAAAAAAAATACACATTTCCTTCAGAAATCGCAAAAGCATTAGTGAAAATGCCTAGCCTAAATTGGAAAAATGTGCATTCAAGTTTTATAGTCCACAACACACAAACTAGCTAATGTTGGCCTACATAGTTACTAACATCAGAAGACAGAGACTAAACTGTGGTTTCATTACTTATGTAGCTACAGCAACTCAAAATATTTTCCTTTCATAATTTCTCACCCCCAGTCAGAAAAGCCGCTAGCCGCAATGCTAATTTTCGCAATGTTAAACTTATGCTAAAAATGTTATTGATTTAAAAGTCAGCTATTTTGGGCTTTTGGGGTCTTTCAGGAGGGGCAGGTGGTCACGTTGGGGGAGCCACCTCTCCAGAAATACTGCTCTGGTCTGGTGGGTTCAGACCCAAACCAGAAACACTGCTCTGGTCTGGTGGGTTCAGACCCAAACCAGAAATACTGCTCTGGTCTGGTGGGTTCAGACCCAAACCAGAAATACTGCTCTGGTCTGGTGGGTTCAGACCCAAACCAGAAATACTGCTCTGGTCTGGTGGGTTCAGACCCAAACCAGAAATACTGCTCTGGTCTGGTGGGTTCAGACCCAAACCAGAAATACTGCTCTGGTCTGGTGGGTTCAGACCCAAACCAGAAATACTGCTCTGGTCTGGTGGGTTCAGACCCAAACCAGAAATACTGCTCTGGTCTGGTGGGTTCGGACCCAAACCAGAAGTACTGCTCTGGTCTGGTGGGTTCAGACCCAAACCAGAAATACTGCTCTGGTCTGGTGGGTTCAGACCCAAACCAGAAATACTGCTCTGGTCTGGTGGGTTCGGACCCAAACCAGAAATACTGCTCTGGTCTGGTGGGTTCGGACCCAAACCAGAAACACTGCTCTGGTCTGGTGGGTTCGGACCCAAACCAGAAATACTGCTCTGGTCTGGTGGGTTCAGACCCAAACCAGAAATACTGCTCTGGTCTGGTGGGTTCGGACCCAAACCAGAAATACTGCTCTGGTCTGGTGGGTTCAGACCCAAACCAGAAATACTGCTCTGGTCTGGTGGGTTCAGACCCAAACCAGAAATACTGCTCTGGTCTGGTGGGTTCGGACCCAAACCAGAAATACTGCTCTGGTCTGGTGGGTTCGGACCCAAACCAGAAATACTGCTCTGGTCTGGTGGGTTCGGACCCAAACCAGAAATACTGCTCTGGTCTGGTGGGTTCGGACCCAAACCAGAAATACTGCTCTGGTCTGGTGGGTTCGGACCCAAACCAGAAATACTGCTCTGGTCTGGTGGGTTCAGACCCAAACCAGAAATACTGCTCTGGTCTGGTGGGTTCGGACCCAAACCAGAAATACTGCTCTGGTCTGGTGGGTTCGGACCCAAACCAGAAATACTGCTCTGGTCTGGTGGGTTCGGACCCAAACCAGAAATACTGCTCTGGTCTGGTGGGTTCGGACCCAAACCAGAAATACTGCTCTGGTCTGGTGGGTTCGGACCCAAACCAGAAATACTGCTCTGGTCTGGTGGGTTCGGACCCAAACCAGAAATACTGCTCTGGTCTGGTGGGTTCGGACCCAAACCAGAAATACTGCTCTGGTCTGGTGGGTTCGGACCCAAACCAGAAATACTGCTCTGGTCTGGTGGGTTCGGACCCAAACCAGAAATACTGCTCTGGTCTGGTGGGTTCGGACCCAAACCAGAAATACTGCTCTGGTCTGGTGGGTTCGGACCCAAACCAGAAATACTGCTCTGGTCTGGTGGGTTCGGACCCAAACCAGAAATACTGCTCTGGTCTGGTGGGTTCGGACCCAAACCAGAAATACTGCTCTGGTCTGGTGGGTTCGGACCCAAACCAGAAATACTGCTCTGGTCTGGTGGGTTCGGACCCAAATCAGAAATACTGCTCTGGTCTGGTGGGTTCGGACCCAAATCAGAAATACTGCTCTGGTCTGGTGGGTTCGGACCCAAACCAGAAATACTGCTCTGGTCTGGTGGGTTCGGACCCAAACCAGAAATACTGCTCTGGTCTGGTGGGTTCGGACCCAAACCAGAAACACTGCTCTGGTCTGGTGGGTTCAGACCCAAACCAGAAATACTGCTCTGGTCTGGTGGGTTCAGACCCAAACCAGAAATACTGCTCTGGTCTGGTGGGTTCAGACCCAAACCAGAAACACTGCTCTGGTCTGGTGGGTTCAGACCCAAACCCGGTCAGTCAGTCAGTCATGAACACATTCCTCCTAGGGCTCTCCTGTCCATACACACACACACACATGCTGCACATTAAAACTATATTTCAATTCCTCTGGTGTACACATAGGCAAATACAAACACTCTCTCTCTCTCACACACACACACATATGAAGCCCTCGCGGTAGTGGTAGTCATGGGCTTTTTATAGGGGGGGCAAGTGGCAGTGTTTGATGTTGTGATGTTGGGTATGGCCTAGTGCTCGGTCATAAAGTCATATTGACATGCTCGTGGTGTCTAGATGAAGTTTGATGCGTTGTGCATTTTGAATTGTCATATGGATTTCTTATTAGCATACTGTTCACAACTGGCATTCTTTGTAAATAGATGGGACGAGACGGCAGAACTGTTTTGTTTTCTCAAATCAAAGTGTTGCCCCCCCTACTCTCAAAGGGTAAAATCGCCTATGGGTAGAGTCAATAGCTGTTTCCAGCAGGCTGCACCTTTAAAGGTGCTCCCCACTGAGAGAGGGAGGGAGGGAGAGAGGGAGGGAGGGATAGCTAGAGAAAGAGAGGAGGAGGGAGAGAGAGAGACTGTAAAGCAGAGGCAGGGGAAGGAGAAGAAGAGATAGAGAGCGCATTAGTGAGAGAGTGATAATAGAGAGGGGAGGGACAGAGACGAACAAGAGAGGGAGGCTC
>NC_140259.1:380728-385728 GCF_949987555.1 Borostomias antarcticus
TCTCTCTCTCTCTCCCCTCCTGTCCCCATCTCTCTCTCTCTCTCTCTCTCTCTCTCTCTCTCCCTCTGTTGGAGGGAGGTAGAAGTGGTGGTTTTAGTCAGCTGCACTTATCTGTTTGGAGCAGCAATTTTCTCCCTCTTCTCCCTCCCTGTTAATAATAGTGTGTTGTTGCAGCACACACACACACACACACACACACACACACACACAGAGACACACACACACACACACACACACAAACTGCTCCTCTGTCTTCCCATCTTTCTCTTTCTTCTGTCTCTGCCTCCGGTTACTTGCTGTTTGGGGGGGAGGGAGGGAGGGAGGGAGGAGCTCTTGCATAGCAACAGGATTGTGCTGCTGCCTTGAGGGCTGAGTGGATAAGCCAGGCTGTTCTCTCCCTCCTTCTCTCTCTCCCTCCTTCTCTCTCTCCCTCCTCTCTCTCCCCACCTCTCCCTGTCTCACCGCTTCCCGCCTTCTCTACCCTCTCTCTCTCCAGCCCTCTATCCCCCCCTCTCTCTCTCTCTCTCTCTCTCTCTCTCTCTCTGGTTGTGACGTGTATAAGGATGTTGACATGGTACCTGGTCTGACAGACATCCAGACTACCCTCATACAGGAGGAATCCTATGTCCTGTGTGTGTGTGCGTGCGTGCGTGCGTGCGTGCGTGCGTGCGTGCGTGCGTGCCTCCCTCTATGTCGATGCGTGCCGCCCTGTGACAGCAGGGCTCTGTGATCATGGTGACACAGTGGGTGGCCCTGTGTCCTAGAGTCCTGTTAGGAAGCCACCTGCAGCCAGCAATCTAACGGCAGAGCGTATTTACACCCTGTAGTGGGGTCCGGCCCCCCGCCTGGTCTGAGCGTGGCCCTGTAGAGGGGTCCTGGTCTGAGTATGGCCCTGTAGCGGGGTCCTGGTCTGAGCATGGCCCTGTAGAGGGGTCCTGGTCTGAGTATGGCCCTGTAGCGGGGTCCTGGTCTGAGTATGGCCCTGTAGAGGGGTCCTGGTCTGAGTATGGCCCTGTAGCGGGGTCCTGGTCTGAGTATGGCCCTGTAGCGGGGTCCTGGTCTGAGTATGGCCCTGTAGCGGGGTCCTGGTCTGAGTATGGCCCTGTAGCGGGGTCCTGGTCTGAGCATGGCCCTGTAGCGGGGTCCTGGTCTGAGTATGGCCCTGTAGCGGGGTCCTGGTCTGAGTATGGCCCTGTAGCGGGGTCCTGGTCTGAGTATGGCCCTGTAGCGGGGTCCTGGTCTGAGCATGGCCCTGTAGCGGGGTCCTGGTCTGAGTATGGCCCTGTAGCGGGGTCCTGGTCTGAGCATGGCCCTGTAGCGGGGTCCTGGTCTGAGTATGGCCCTGTAGCGGGGTCCTGGTCTGAGTATGGCCCTGTAGCGGGGTCCTGGTCTGAGCATGGCCCTGTAGCGGGGTCCTGGTCTGAGTATGGCCCTGTAGCGGGGTCCTGGTCTGAGTATGGCCCTGTAGCGGGGTCCTGGTCTGAGTATGGCCCTGTAGCGGGGTCCTGGTCTGAGCATGGCCCTGTAGCGGGGTCCTGGTCTGAGTATGGCCCTGTAGCGGGGTCCTGGTCTGAGCATGGCCCTGTAGCGGGGTCCTGGTCTGAGCATGGCCCTGTAGCGGGGTCCTGGTCTGAGTATGGCCCTGTAGAGGGGTCCTGGTCTGAGTATGGCCCTGTAGCGGGGTCCTGGTCTGAGTATGGCCCTGTAGCGGGGTCCTGGTCTGAGCGTGGCCCTGTAGCGGGGTCCTGGTCTGAGTATGGCCCTGTAGCGGGGTCCTGGTCTGAGTATGGCCCTGTAGCGGGGTCCTGGTCTGAGTATGGCCCTGTAGCGGGGTCCTGGTCTGAGCGTGGCCCTGTAGCAGGGTCCTGGTCTGAGCATGGCCCTGTAG
This sequence comes from Borostomias antarcticus, assembly GCF_949987555.1. NCBI lineage: Eukaryota > Metazoa > Chordata > Actinopteri > Stomiiformes > Stomiidae > Borostomias > Borostomias antarcticus. The sequence continues at coordinate 382,617 of NC_140259.1, forward strand.
CGGGGTCCTGGTCTGAGTATGGCCCGGCGTGTGTGTATGTGTGTGTGTGTGTGTGTGTGTGTGCATGCCATAATGTCAGCGTTAATGTTTCTCAGTTTGGTCAGTGTGGGCTAGCTGTGCCATCATTGGCTATTGCCTAGAGTAATAACATTGCCTCATTGCTCCATCGAGACTGCGTAGTTAGCCAGAGTGGGAATTGTAGTCGTGGTGCTAGGCCACGTCACCCGTGTGTGTGTGTGTGTGTGTGTGTGTGTGTGTGTGTGTGTGTGTGTGTCGTGTTCTGATGGGAGCCAACTCTCGCCTCGTTGAGTAGGACTGAGAGATACGTGCAGTTGTGTGTCTGTGTGTGCAGGGCTCTAAGATAACATGTTTCACTAGGAGCACATGTGCTCCTAAATGAAAAAAATTTAGGAGCACAGAAAGAAATTTAGGAGCGCAATGAAAATTTGGAAATAACACTTTTTTATTAGCAACACACACATTAGGCCTACTGCCAACAACAATAAACAATAATAACCTGCTCACCATAGGAGCTCTCATCCTCTCCTGCTATACTATTCTCACACACTTCATCATGTGCATTGGTCCTAATGAAGACTATACTATTCCCACACTTCATTAGGTGCATTGGTCCTATTGAAGACTATACTATTCCCACACACTTCATCATGTGCATTGGTCCTAATGAAGACTATACTATTCCCACACACTTCATCATGTGCATTGGTCCTAATGAAGACTATACTATTCCCACACACTTCATCATGTGCATTGGTCCTAATGAAGACTATACTATTCCCACACACTTCATCATGTGCATTGGTCCTAATGAAGACTATGGCCCAATCCCAATACCCCCCTTAGCCCTAGCCCTGGGCCCTACCCCTACATTTTGTGTGTTCACGCGTAGGGTAGTGTGTCCCATCCCTTTTAGCTTCTAGGGCTAGGGAGCATATCGAGGGCTAGTGGACGTTCAACCAGTCCTCCAAAACCAGGGTTTTCAGATTCTGACTTGAAACCGAGGGGTAGATGAAAATTCACACAATGCTTTGCGAACTTAGGCAGGGATATGAAACATAGCCGCCGGTGCCGTGAAAAAACGTGGGAAGAAAGCCCAATATCTTCGCAAATAATCATTTAAAAATTAAAAAATCTGTGGAAATGCTTAGTTTAATGTAGATGCAAAGGAACATGTCAACGGCATTTCATTGCGTTTTGATGTGGATCCAGTAAGGTAGGCTACGGTGCAATGTTGAATCGAATCAATAGAACTTTGTGTAAACAACGAATTATGAGTGACAGTTGATTCGACTCCCCCCGGGCCTCACAGAATTCCTCTCTCTCTTTCAAATGTTCAGTTACTGCACATTAATTCAATAACTGACATAGCACCACCAGGTAACCACATTTTTACATAACTTCTATAACATCCAGTGACAAACACAAATTACAAATTGCAAAGCTTATATTTATTAAAATGCTTTGAATTATATTAATTATAACTGGATCCACTCAGGAATCTGGTAGTGGGACAGAGAACAGGAGGAGCAGAAAACAAAACACAGAGTTGCACACACAGAGAAACATAACAGTAAGAACAAGTCTAGTATACCAATGGGACTTGTAATTGGTCACTTATAGTAATTGGTCACCCAGTTTCTGCAATCAGTTTGACTCTTTTTAAACCCTTAATAAGCATTATTTGACCTTTCAATTATCTTCACTTACATAAACAGACAGTGTGATAGAGTGTGGTCTCTGAAATAATAAAGAAATATAATATTTATAACTAACAGAAATACTTACACAAATAACTTAATAGCTCAAATACTAATTTAATTGCTGAAACTTACAAGGAACACAGTCTATCTAAGCTGGTTGCTGCCCTCCTGTGGCCGAAAACGGTAAATGCTGATGTCTATCACGGGTAATACATGTTTGTAGCCAACTAACAAGAACGTGGACTAAATCATACTTGGACAACAGAACGTTATGAACATAAAAATCAAAGTACAGTTTCCCTTAGCTACCAATAGCCTATAACCAGAGATTACATGAATTGAGTTGAGTACATGAATGAGATTAGAATGAGAAAACTATCAAAATCCCTACCGAAGCCATAGCTAGCAACATAGGGCTAATATAGCTAGCAACATAGGGCTAACACTAATCTACCGGCATTTCTAATTAAGCAATAAACCACTCGAGGCCGTGTGTTATAGTGATTTTATAACAGCTAGGGGGCGTTGTTAGAACCCCCCTAGCTGTTATAAAATCACTATAACACACGGCCTCAAGTGGTTTATTGCTTTTATACAACGGTTACTACAGCTATTAGTGTAAAATAAACACACAGCAATGTAAAATATTAACATTTATTCAAAACGAAGCATCATTCCCTCAATTCCGCCGAGCAAAATAGTTCCTCTAACAAAAGGGTTGCCAAGCAACAACAACAACTACAATGCATTGGATCAAATGGGAGGCGCATTAATACTGAAAATGGAATGATATGCGGTCCCAGGTGTGTGTTACAAAGTATTTTAACACGGCTTCCAGCCAATCAGAATCAAGAACCAGAACTAACCGTTGTATAAGCAATGATAAAACATTGTGGTAGAATCTCATCATTAAGGGATTGAACCAGTACACTTCCATCACCTTGTTCAAATATAATTATCCCTCACACTGTTATTCATCTCTATACTAATAAAAGACTTACAACTAAAGAGCTACAACACAGTAGCGGCGGATAGGCTAACGTTACGTTAGTGTCCACATGAGTTTTACCATCAGAAAAGCCACAGGGCAGGCAGGGCGTCAGCGCGTGCAAATGCGACTGGAATTCCGCTCGGAGACCGCTACCGACTCGCCAGCAGAAATTCTCCATCTGTTTAACAACGGTGCATCTCTAGACACCCCCCAGTAGAAACACTCCGGCGGATTGTGCTCTGATTCCGATGGAGGACCGATATCTGTGTGCTCTCTGGGAAAAGGTTGGAGTGAAAGGATGAATGTGTGGAGATTTGGGGTATAGTCCCATAAAATCAACCCCATCGGGTCTTGAACCCTGATCTCCTGGGTGGGAGTCCAATACTTGTGCAGTGGAGTT
>NC_140259.1:388228-405728 GCF_949987555.1 Borostomias antarcticus
TCTCTACCTCACCTGTCCAACAGTGACCACAGACTCTCTCCTCTGCTGGGAGCCAGGACTTGTGTTGTCCTTTCTCTATGTCTGGACTGTGCTCACTCAGTCTTTCTCTATGTCTGGACTGTGCTCACTCAGTCTTTCTCTCTGTCTGGACTGTGCTCACTCAGTCTTTCTCTCTGTCTGGACTGTGCTCACTCAGTCTTTCTCTATGGCTGGACTGTGGTCACTCAGTCTTTCTCTCTGGCTGGACTGTGGTCACTCAGACTGTGGTCACTCAGACTGTGGTCACTCAGTCTTTCTCTCTGACTGGACTGTGCTCACTCAGTCTTTCTCTATGGCTGGACTGTGGTCACTCAGTCTTTCTCTCTGGCTGGACTGTGGTCACTCAGTCTTTCTCTAAGGCTGGACTGTGGTCACTCAGTCTTTCTCTCTGGCTGGACTGTGCTCACTCAGTCTTTCTCTATGTCTGGACTGTGCTCACTCAGTGTTTCTCTCTGGCTGGACTGTGCTCACTCAGTCTTTCTCTATGACTGGACTGTGGTCACTCAGTCTGTATCTGGTCAGGATCGGTCTCTGTTTTGTATCTCTGGCAGTGAAGAGGTACTCTGCCAATTTATATTAATAGTTTAGGGCAAGATTGCAATTCAGTTTGTTTTGTGTTTTGGTTTGAGTCGTCCAGTGTTCCAGATAGGTGACTTTTGTTTATTTAATTATTTGGTTGATTGTGATTAGTGGTTGTGAAGCAGTGCTGGTCTGATGTTATTTGGTTGATTGTGATGAGTGGTTGTGAAGCAGTGCTGGTCTGGTGTTATTTGGTTGATTGTGATGAGTGGTTGTGAAGCAGTGCTGGTCTGGTGTTATTTGGTTGATTGTGATGAGTGGTTGTGAAGCAGTGCTGGTCTGGTGTTATTTGGTTGATTGTGATGAGTGGTTGTGAAGCAGTGCTATAATAACCCCACCTGAATCTCTACCGTGGCGTGTGTGCTTCTGTTTGAGGGATGGTAGTAATATCTCTCTATAGTTAGAGGGACAGTGAGTGTCTGTCTCTCTCCTCCTCTCTCTCTCTCTCTTCCTTTCTCTCTTTCTCTCTCTTTCCATTCCTCTCTCTCTCTCTCTCTGTCTCTCTCTCTCTCTCTGTCTCTCTCTCTGTCTCTCTCTCTCTGTCTCTCTCCCTCTCTCTCTCTCTCTCTCCCTCCCTCCCTCCCTCCCTCCCTCCCTCTCTCTCTCTCTCTCTCTGTCTCTCTCTCTCTGTCTCTCTCTCTGTCTCTCTCTCCCTCTCTCTCTCTCCCTCCCTCCATCCCTCCCTCTCTCACTCTCTCTCTCTCTCTCTCTCTCCCTCTCTCTCTCTCCCTCTCTCTCTCTCTCTCTCTCTCTCTCTCTCTCTCTCTCTCTCTCTCTCTCTGCTCAGTAAGTGGTCTTTGTTAGGAGGATGAATGGCAGGTGGTGAGTGGGTGATGAACCTGGTATCGATACCGCTCTGTCTCTCTCCGCTCATCCAGTCAGCTCGTCCGGCTTCACGCTATTGTTTGTGTGTGTGTGTCTGCGTGCACGCGTGTGTGTGCACGTGTGTGTGTGTGTGCATGTTAGGATTAGTTCAGTAGTCTACACCCGTCACAGCATATTATGTGGATGTAGTGAAAGCCTACCAACTCCATTTTAAGAGCCACAAAGAAGATAGAAGAAACAAGATTCCACATTCCTTTTATTCGTCTCATGGAATGTGTGGTGTACAGTCACAGTGAAATGTCGCTGTCGGCTTATGCTATTATGCAACAATTAAACTCTAATACTCAATTACAAATTACAAATTTACAAGTTACAATTTACTAAATTATAATTTTACAAATTAACACAAATTACAAAGTAAGTACCTTACCTTAATTATAAAATTACCTGGGTCTGGATGGATTATGTACATGCCTTATGGATTTGAATAAATAACCTACCTTATATATATATATATATATATATATATATATATATATATATATATATATATATACAGTGGTGGCCAAAATTATTAGAACACCTGACAGCTCTGAAAATATTGACCCTTTTTGCCTCCAAAACATGATTTAATTCCATAATGTTCATGAAACATGCAGATGGTGGCTCTGAGCACAACAACTATCAGATGAAGAGAGTCCTACTGTTTTTATCCACTTTTAACTTTCATATTTGGTATGTCCACCTTTTGCAGCAATTACAGCAGCACATCTCTTTTTCATAGTGTCAATATATTTCCTGAGAACATCAACACCAATGTTATCCCAGGCCTTCTGCAACTCACGCCACAGGCTTTCCTTTGAATGTACAATAGATCTGTCCACTTTTATTTTCCAACTCGCCCCAGATTTGCTCAATGGGGTTGAGGTCGGGACTTTGAGGGGGCCAGTCCATCACTGAGGTCGGGACTTTGAGGGGGCCAGTCCATCACTGAGGTCGGGACTTTGAGGGGGCCAGTCCATCACTGAGGTCGGGACTTTGAGGGGGCCAGTCCATCACTGAGGTCGGGACTTTGAGGGGGCCAGTCCATCACTGAGGTCGGGACTTTGAGGGGGCCAGTCCATCATTGTCAATGTTCCAGAAGATTCCTTCCGTCGCAGGTAGTTAGAAGAATGTTTCGGGTCATTGTCTTGGAAAATCAATCCAGGCCCAATAAGACGACCCAGATGGTACTCCATGCTTCACCAGAATGTTGTGCTATACTTTCTTATCCATGATGCCATCAATTTTTACTAAGTCAGCTGTTCCTGAGGCTGAAATGACACCCCACACCATAATACTACCCCCTCCGTGTTTAACTGTTGGCAACAGACACTCATTTTTATACTGTTTGGCTTGAGTTGCAGAAGGCATGGGATAACATTGGTGTTGGTGTTCTCAGGAAATATATTGACACTATGCCAAAGAGATGTGCTGCTGTAATTGCTGTAAAAGGTGGACATACCAAATATTAAAGTTAAAAGTGGATAAAAACAGAAGGACTCACTTCATCTGTGTTGTGTTGTGCTCAGAGCCACCATCTGCATGTTTCATGAACATTATGGAATGAAATCATGTTTTGGAGGCAAAAAAGGTCAATATTTTCAGAGCTGTCAGGTGTTCTAGGCCACCACTGTGTATATATATATATATATATATATAGAATAAATAACATTATAAATAACCCATCTCCAGTGCGGTATCTCTTCCCTGACCGTAGCAGACAGTTGTGACAGACAACTGACACACACACACACACACACACACACACACACACACACACACACACACACACACACACACACACACACACACACGGTATAAAAGTGAAGCCGGCAGGCCTAGTCCCTCTGGAGTCTGTCTCACCGCGGGAGGCCCTGCTAGCAGGTGTGTGCATAATTGCAGCCTTGGTGTGTTAATGGGCTCATCACGTCCGCTGACGGCAATTACTGTGTCTTTTGCTCCCGCCGCTGGCCGGCTGCGTCCTCAGGTGGAGCAGATGAAACTCCTGGGAGGAGATCAGCGCTGAGCACTGATGGGATCAAACTATCGCTGACGCACTGACCTTCCCATCTCACTTAAACTCCTCTTGGTTTTTACATATTCTTACTGGGTCTTTGTGTGTGTGTGTGACGTGTGCGTGTGTGTGTGTATGTGTGTGTGTGTTAATGCAGCCCACTGTCCAGTGATATTCCAGCGCGAGCTGGCCGGCGGTCCCTGGTGAGAGCGCGTACGTGTGTGTGCGTGCGTGCGTGTGTGTGTGTGGGCCGGCAGTCCCTGGTTGGTGAGAGCGTGTGTGTGTCCCTGGTTAGTGAGAGTGTGTGTGTGGGTGTGTGTGTCTGGTTGGTGAGAGCGTGCGTGTGTGTGTGTGTGTGTGTGTGTGTGTGTGTGTGTCTGGTTGGTGAGAGAGTGCGTGTGTGTGTGTGTGTGTGTGTGTGTGTGTCTGGTTGGTGAGGGCGTGCGTGTGTGTGTGTGTGTGTGTGATTGGTGAGAGCGTGTGTGTGGGTGTGTGTGTCTGGTTGGTGAGAGCGTGCGTGCGTGCGTGTGTGTGCGTGTGTGTGTGTGTCTGGTTGGTGAGAGCGTGCGTGTGTGTGTGTGTGTGTGTCTGGATGGTGAGAGCGTGTGTGTGTGTGTGTGTGTGTGTGTGTGTGTGTGTGTGTGTGTGGTTGGTGTGATCGTGGATGAAAGCCCCATCAGGCCGTCTGCTGAGTTGCAGACTCTGCACAATGAGCTGAGCATGTGGCGCGGCACACGCGTGTTTGAAGGATGAGCTGTCTTCTTGCTGGATGTCTGCGGTGTGTGTGTGTGTGTGTGTGTGTGTGTGTGTGTGTGCAGATGGGACTATGCCATCTGTAAGGTGCAATAGCGTTCTTCAGGGAGCACTCAGATCATTTTCTCTTTATGACCTTCAAACTCTACCTGTCTGAGGTGTCAAGGGTAACCAAAGACACACGCACACACACACGCACACACACACACACACACACACACACACACACACTCCTTCAGCCCAGATGCAGGGCAGTGCGCTCTGTTGGCCTGGCAGCTGCAGGAGCGGATCTCAGGCCCCTCCCCCTGGAGGACGGACTAATTCAGCACTCGCTTCCGTTTGATTGGTCCTGCATTTGGTCATCAACAATTGAATTGCGCCAATAAAACACCTGTTCAGAGAGAACGATGGAGAGAGAGAAGAACAAAGACGAGAGAACAGAAGGATACAGGGAGCCGGTCTTCCCACTAGCAGAGAGAGTAGTTGAGCCAGAGAGGCTAGCGTTAGCTCAGAGAGGCTAGCGTTAGCTCAGAGAGGCTAGCGTTAGCCCAGAGAGGCTAGCGTTAGCCCAGAGAGGCTAGCGTTAGCCCAGAGAGGCTAGCGTCAGCTCAGAGAGGCTAGAGTTAGCTCAGAGAGGCTAGCGTTAGCTCAGAGAGGCTAGCGTTAGCTCAGAGAGGCTAGCGTTAGCTCAGAGAGGCTAGCGTTAGCTCAGAGAGGCTAGCGTTAGCTCAGAGAGGCTAGCGTTAGCTCAGAGAGGCTAGCGTTATCTCATAGAGGCTAGCGTTAGCTCAGAAGCTGAATCCCAAATCGCGCACTTAGGCGAAAGTGCAGAGCACTCGCGGCCTTGTGGCCTTACATGCGCGTTCCCGCTAAGTCCACAAGGGCTCAGGGTAGTTCCAAAACGGAATTGCTAGGTCCACAAGTGCGCCACGCCGCCATTTTGCGCACTTTAACCGCACTTACCGAAAGTCCGCAATTTCACGGACTTAGGAGCAGAAAATACCCACAGCCCACCGCGTCCCATGTGACACAGTGCTTGAGTGCATCCGCGTCATGATCCGAGTGCATCACACATAAATGATGACATTTGCAGATAACACAACATTTATCTTGAAATCCACATGCTGCAATGCAGAGCTGAAGGGAGCGTCAGAGCAGCCTCTGCGTCGGAGGAACGCGGCAGCCAATGAAAACGAAGTGGGAGGGGCATTGAGCGAAACTGGAAGTGCTGTCCCATTTAATTCACGGCCCTGCACCCTGAGGCCCTTCCAGCTGACGTCAATTAAGTGCTCAGGCCTCAGGCCACAAGTGCGAGGGGCCGCAAGTGCGGTTTGCGCACTCAGATTGGGATTCAGCTAGAGAGGCTAGCGTCAGCTCAGAGAGGCTAGAGTTAGCTCAGAGAGGCTAGCGTTAGCTCAGAGAGGCTAGCGTTAGCTCAGAGCCCCACCAGCGTGTTCCTGGTCCCTTAGTTATTCCATCTGGGGCCGGCTGGAGCGCTTAAACCCCCTGATTATCACTCTGTCTCATGAATAAATTACTTCTGATGGAACCTCTTTCATGAAGCACACTCAGCCCGTGGGACCTGGCGTGTGTGTGTGTGTGTGTGTGTGTGTGTGTGTGTGTGTGTGTGTGTGTGTGTGTGTGTGTGTGTGTGTGTATGTGTATGCGCGCACGTGTGTGTGTGCGTGTGTGTGTGTGTGTGTGTGTGTGTGTGTGTGTGCGTGGTAGAGAGAGAGAGCGAGTTTAAACCCTCTTTGTTTGATCTGAGAGCTGAGCTTTTTTTTTTACCTTAGTGTCTCAGAGCACTGATGTAGATCCATCTCTGCATGTGTCACAGGCTCCCGTGAGTAGTGTGTGTGTGTGTGTGTGTCTGTGTGTGTGTGTGTGTGTGTGTGTGTGTGTGTGTGTGTGTCTGTGTGAGAGTGTGTGTGTCGTACTTGTGTGTGTGTGTCGTACCGCGTCTCCAGTTTTGGTCCAGATGTGTCTTTCATCCCGCCCCATCGACCCCTTTCCCATCAGCCAGACGGGGCCCTAATCTCCCTGCCTCCGCCCCCGCCCCGGTACCCCATCACCTTGCTGATCCTAGATCAGCCCCGGCTCCACCCACCAAAGCCTTCTGGGTAATATCCCCTCCATCATGCACAGCCGACTGATGGCAATGTTAGTTTTGAGTGTGTGGGTGCACTATGTGTGTGTGTAGTTTGTTAGTTTTTTGCGTGTGTGTGTTTGTGTGTTTTGCGTGCTTCCAGAAACCCAGCATCATCAGTTCCTCAGCCCTGCAGTACAATGCTAATGTTAGCCAGAAGACAGCAGCGTGCGTTGAGACCAGGCCCCCAGGATTCTACATCTAAAGTGAAGCCCAACTTTGAAAAAAACGCGTCACTGATACTTTTGACATGCGCAGTCAAAGGTATCAATGACGCGTTCTTGTAGTCCATGAACAGATCGCGTTCATGGCTCTTCCCGCCCTGAGTTAGCGATTAAAGGCGGCTTGCTTATTAATCTACTTTCGTCAAATATAGGGACGCAGCGTGACGGCTAATTAAGCACTCAGTCATCAACAGAAAACACACAAAAGTGTGTGTGTGTGCGTGCGTGTGTCAGGGTCACTGACTGACTGACCGACTGCACAGTCGTGAGCATATTAGCTGTAGTGAGCAAACTGAGAGAGTGTGTATCCTGGCCTGCTGTAGTGAAGGGGCAGCACCTCCAGGCCTGTCCTGGTACATGGGGGACGTCTGCGTCCACCTCCAGGCCTGTCCTGGTACATGGGGGACGTCTGCGTCCACCTCTAGGCCTGTCCTGGTACATGGGGGACGTCTGCGTCCACCTCCAGGCCTGTCCTGGTACATGGGGGACGTCTGCGTCCACCTCCAGGCCTGTCCTGGTACATGGGGGACGTCTGCGTCCACCTCCAGGCCTGTCCTGGTACATGGGTGACGTCTGCGTCCACCTCCAGGCCTGTCCTGGTACATGGGGGACGTCTGCGTCCACCTCCAGGCCTGTCCTGGTACATGGAGGACGTCTGCGTCCACCTCCAGGCGTGTCCTGGTACATGGGGGACGTCTGCGTCCACCTCCAGGCCTGTCCTGGTACATGGAGGACGTCTGCGTCCACCTCCAGGCCTGTCCTGGTACATGGGGGACGTCTGCGTCCACCTCCACTCCTTCAACCCTTCATACATCTCATTAACAACAATCACCTACTGTCACCTGATTGGTCCTCGTGCTGTTTGTTTTTGTGTTTCTATGGTGTTCGTCATGTCTAATATATGTGTGTGTGTGTGCGTGTGTGTGTGTGTGTGTGTCCTCTGCAGTTGTCGGACCAGCAACCGGAAAAGCCTGATAGTGACCTCCAGCACCTCTCCGACACTACCCAGACCACACTCACCACTACATGGACACCCTGGTAAGACGCACACACACACACACACACACACACGTACCACGCTCTCTTTACCATACCTGTCATTGTTCTCTGTGGTTCTCAAAGCCCATGTCTTGTACAGCACAACGTTTCTTCTCTCCCCATGACATCCAGTGGAGACTCACAATCACATAACACACAATTAAGAGCTGCGACTACACACTGAGCACAGCACCGTCAGAGCCTGGTGTTTCTACTGCTTGTGTGTGTGTGTGTGTGTGTGTGTGTGTGTGTGTGTGTGTGTGTGTCTGTGAGTTCAGAGAGACAGAAATGACTGCATGAGACAACCATGCCCTGACATGGCTACCTGCCAAAACAGCAGTAGGTCGACAGCTAGAACATCACTCACAGGCACACATGCAAACCACACACACGCACACACACACACACACACACACACACACACACACACACACACACACACACACACACACACACACATCTCTTGTAGCACGTTGCGTGTCTCCCCAGTCTGAATACAGCAGCCTAATGTGATTGGACAGGTTTGGGTGAGCGCCCTGACAGCCTCTCCCCGCCCCCCCTCTCCCCCCCCCCCCCCTCTCCTAGGAACGACAGAGCTGAGCAGGAATAGAGAGAGAGAGGGAGAGGTGGAGAGAGAGAGCAAAAGAGAGAGAGAGAGAGGGAGGTGGAGAGAGAGAGGGAGGGAGAGAGAGGGAGAGCGAGAGAGAGCGAGAGAGAGAGAGGTGGAGAGAGAGAGCAAAAGAGAGAGAGGGAGAGAGAGGTGGAGAGAGAGAGAGGTGGAAAGCGAGAGAGAGGTGGAGAGGGAGAGGGAGGTGGAGAGGGAGAGAGAGGTGGAGAGAGAGAGGGAGAGCGAGAGAGGGAGAGAGAGAGGGAGAGGGAGAGAGAGGGAGAGAGAGAGAGAGAGGTGGAGAGAGAGAGGTGGAGAGGGAGAGAGAGAGAGGTGGAGAGGGAGAGAGAGAGAGAGAGGTGGAGAGAGAGAGGGAGAGAGAGAAAGGTGGAGAGAGAGAGAGAGAGAGGTGGAGAGGGAGAGAGAGAGAGAGAGGTGGAGAGAGAGAGGGAGAGAGAGAAAGGTGGAGAGGGAGAGAGAGAGAGAGAGAGAGAGGTGGAGAGAGAGAGAGAGAGAGGTGGAGAGGGAGAGCGAGGGAGAGCGAGAGTGAGAGAGAGAGGGAGAGAGAGAGAGAGAGGTGGAGAGAGAGAGGGAGAGAGAGAGAGGTGGAGAGAGAGGGAGAGAGAGAGAGAGAGAGGTGGAGAGAGAGAGGGAGAGGGAGAGAGAGAGAGGTGGAGAGGGAGAGAGAGAGAGAGAGAGGTGGAGAGGGAGAGAGAGAGAGAGAGAGAGAGAGAGAGAGGTGGAGAGAGAGAGGGAGAGAGAGAAAGTGGAGAGGGAGAGAGAGAGAGAGAGAGGTGGAGAGAGAGAGAGAGAGAGGTGGAGAGGGAGAGCGAGAGAGAGAGGTGGAGATGGAGAGCGAGAGAGAGCGAGAGAGAGAGAGAGAGAGAGAGAGAAAGGTGGAGAGAGAGAGAGAGAGAGGTGGAGAGGGAGAGAGAGAGAGAGAGAGAGAGAGAGGTGGAGAGAGAGAGGGAGAGAGAGAAAGGTGGAGAGGGAGAGAGAGAGAGAGAGAGAGAGGTGGAGAGAGAGAGAGAGAGAGAGAGAGAGGTGGAGAGGGAGAGCGAGGGAGAGCGAGAGTGAGAGAGAGAGAGAGAGGTGGAGAGAGAGAGGGAGAGAGAGAGGTGGAGAGAGAGAGGGAGAGAGAGAGAGAGAGAGGTGGAGAGAGAGAGGGAGAGGGAGAGAGAGAGAGGTGGAGAGGGAGAGAGAGAGAGAGAGAGAGGTGGAGAGGGAGAGAGAGAGAGAGAGAGAGAGAGAGAGGTGGAGAGAGAGAAAGGTGGAGAGGGAGAGAGAGAGAGAGAGAGAGAGGTGGAGAGAGAGAGAGAGAGAGGTGGAGAGGGAGAGCGAGAGAGAGCGAGAGTGAGAGAGAGAGAGAGAGAGAGAGAGAGAGGTGGAGAGAGAGAGGGAGAGAGAGAGAGGTGGAGAGAGCGAGGGAGAGAGAGAGAGAGAGAGGTGGAGAGGGAGAGGGAGAGAGAGAGAGGTGGAGAGGGAGAGAGAGAGAGAGAGAGGTGGAGATGGAGAGCGAGAGAGAGGCGAGAGAGAGAGAGAGAGAGAGAGAGAGGTGGAGAGAGAGAGGGAGAGAGAGAGAGGTGGAGAGGGGGACGAGGGTGACAGAGATGGAACCAGCACGTCTTGGTGGCAGGTCAGAGGATCACGTTGAGCTGGGTGACTGTTTTTCAGAGATATAATCACACAAATCTCATTTCCTCAACGGGAAATAATGGAGCTGTATAGCCTGTCAATCACAGCAAGCAACCCCCCCCCCCCCACACACACACACACACTGGAAGCGCTCGAGGGCTTGAGTGCTTCTCTGGTCAAGAAATCCTTGAGTACTGTTTCTGTATGCTCAGACTACTTTTCAGACACACACATACACACACACATTTTGATATCTTTATCTGTGTTCACAACTGACAAGACATCTTTGGAACATTCATAATAATAGATGCACAACAGGGCTCTAAGGTGCGACCATTTTACTCGCGTTTACGACTAAAAATAGTTTTGTGCGATCAGAAAAAATCGTTTAGGAGCACACTGTGCGAGTACTGTTTCACTCGCATTTTTTGCCTAAAATAAATCCATGCAAATTGGATCAAACTAGTCAAAGTTTCGCGCACCCGTATACAAAACTACAAGTCCCACAACTTTTTAATTTTATTTAAAAAGTGTTGTCCCACGATTGCAACCTGCAACGCGCAGAACTCTTGTGATGACGTGCGATGACAGCTCAGCTGCCCTCACTCAAAAACGACTGTGCAGACGAATGTCCCTGCCAGTAACGTTAACCAAATGAAGAAAATGAAGCCAATTCAATCATATTTTGCCCGGCAAAGTGGAACCAATGAGAGAGAGGAATTCGCTGAGGCCCGGGGGTAGTCGAATCAACTGTCACTCAAAAATCGTTGTTTACACAAAGTTCTATTGATTGGATTAGATTCAACATTGCACCGTAGCCTACCAGTAGCTTAGGATCCACATCAAAACACAATGAAATGCAGACATCGTAAAAAGCGTTTTTCTGAAATGCGTGTCATAACGATCCAATGACATGTTCCTTTGCATCTACATTAAACTAAGCTTTTCCACAGAATTTTTTTTTTTTTTTGAATGATTATTTGCGAAGATATTGGGCTTTCTTTCCACGTTTTTTCACGGCACCGGCAGCAACCGCCCCCTAGCCCTAGAAGCTAAAAGGAATGGGACACACTACCCTACACGTGAACGCGCAAAATGTAGGGGTAGGGCCCAGGGCTAGGGCTAAGGGGGGGTATTGGGATTGGGCCATAGTCTTCATTAGGACCAATGAACATGATGAAGTGTGTGGGAATAGTATAGTCTTCATTAGGACCAATGCACATGATGAAGTGTGTGAGAATAGTATAGTCTTCATTAGGACCAATGCACCTGATGAAGTGTGTGGGAATAGTATAGTCTTCATTAGGACCAATGAACATGATGAAGTGTGTGGGAATAGTATAGTCTTCATTAGGACCAATGCACATGATGAAGTGTGTGAGAATAGTATAGTCTTCATTAGGACCAATGCACATGATGAAGTGTGTGAGAATAGTATAGTCTTCATTAGGACCAATGCACATGATGAAGTGTGTGGGAATAGTATAGTCTTCATTAGGACCAATGCACATGATGAAGTGTGTGGGAATAGTATAGTCTTCATTAGGACCAATGCACATGATGAAGTGTGTGAGAATAGTATAGCAGGAGAGGATGAGAGCTCCTATGGTGAGCAGGTTATTATTGTTTATTGTTGTTGGCAGTAGGCCTAATGTGTGTGTTGCTAATAAAAATGTGTTATTTCAAATTTTCCATTGCGCTCCTAAATTTCTTTCTGTGCTCCTAATTTTGTTTTATTTAGGAGCACATGTGCTCCTAGTGAAACATGTTAGCTTAGAGCCCTGCACAACAACATACGTTTCCAGTCTCAGTCTAGGGATACAGGAAGCAACACCTCCTCCATGTGGCGATGGCCAATCACCACAGACATGGACCAGAACCTAGCCAATGGCTTAGCTTCTGGCTTGGGCATTCCTCCCATCTGCAAACCCCTCAGTTTGTGGACATTACCTAGGGTTCCAGATATAAACTCCAGCAATTTACATTCGTACCCAAGCTGGATAGTAACACTTTTGAGCAGTCCTTGGTAAGGAATGCCTCTTCCAGACGTGCATCCTACAGGGATGTCAGGGAAGACTTTCTACAGATCACTTTTCTGGCCCCCAGGTGAAACTGTTTTGCTTCCCTCTGGAATATGTAGGGGTGGGACGTATGCCCACCTCCCTTGTTCTCTGTAAAGCACATTGTGTTGCCTCTGTGTATGAAATGTGCTATACAAATTTATTTTATTTGATAATTCTAAAATGGTGACCTATCTACTGTCCTCATCAACAACAACAACAACAACAACATCTGGTGTATGAGCTGTAACATTTGAAGAGGCATCATGTTCACTAGCACAGTCTGAGCAGGGTAGTTGAGACAAGAGCATTTGTAGATTTTGACACAAAATGGAACATATGAAATTATGCCATTAACTAATAAATCAACAATTCGATCATGCCTTGCAATGTACAGTACTGTACATCCCCATATACACTTATCAGCCACACACACACACACACACACAAAATGGACTGCCAGAGAAAGCGTATGTGTCCTTGCCCTCCTTTTTCTTAAACCCAGCTTCCATTGCCCTTTCTCTTGGCAATCCCTCTGGGAACACACACACACACACACACACACACACGAGGACAGTTGTATCCCTGGGAAAGCAGAGAGTGTTTTAGTGAAAGCCTGTTCACCATAGTGGCTGCAGCCTCTAATTTCATTCACTGCTTATCTCCCTCTGGGTGGGGCCTTTATGAACTGATCTGGGTGTGCTGGTCTGATGATAGAGAGGGAGGGAGGGAGGGAGGGAGGGAGGGAGGGAGGGAGGGAGGGAGGGAGAGGGAGGGAGGGAGGGGCGAGAGGGAGAGGGAGGGAGAGAGGGAGAGGGAGGGAGAGAGAGGGAGGGAGAGAGAGGGAGGGAGAGGGAGAGGGAGGGAGAGGGAGTGAGAGAGGGGGAGAGGGAGGGAGAGAGAGAGGGAGGGAGGGAGTTAGAGAGAGAGAGAGAGAGATGGAGAGCTTGACGGAGGGCTGTAATGTAGAGAGAGGGAAGGAGAGAGGTGGGAGGAGGGGGCGGAGGGAGGGCGAGATAGTTCTCTGAAGAGTGAGGAGAAGAAAGCTTCTGCCCCGCCATCTACACGGGGAGTCCTACTAGACAGGGAGGTCAAGGGGATTGTCCTCGGGGGAAAATCATTATAAAGTTGACTTTGGCATTAACCGGGTTTCCATCCACCTCTTAAAATTCACATTTTCCAAAATGGCGGAAAAAAACTTGAATGGAAACGCCAGGAATTCGAAAAAAGGCGGAAATATCGAAAACAAGTTTTTACGCTCGGAGGAGGTGTAAAAGTCAGCGTATCGATAGTAGGAAAATGCGACTTTTTGCAATGGAAACAGATTTTGCGAATAAACAATGACATTCCAGCTATTTCCGACAGTAGCTACTCTGGTCATTGCATTTACTCTTTATCATATCTGCATCAAGATGGGGATGTAGCTGACAACGCTGACAAAAAAGAGTTATCCCAAGAGCCATCAAGTTTAGAAAGAATCTCTCCATCTCGTCGTAGTTCAGTACAGACATGTGAGTTGACCAAAAAGTTGTTGACATGAGACGCTCTCTTAACACTACAACCACCAAGGACTTCCATTGGGCGATTGTGGGTTTTTATTTGCACATAACTAGGCTATATTTTAATAAAACATTGAAGTCCACCAGTCAATGACTTTTCCTAAAATGGTGTTCTGTTGCACCCCATATTGTTAAATATATTCAAGATCATTCAAATAAAAAAATATCGTGTATGTTTTTAATTTATACCTTTATCGGCCGCTGTTCAATGAACGGCTTTAGGGAATGCGCAGTTTTGCGCTATGTAGGCTATTATAAATAAGTATTATTCATTGTGGGAGCTTGGACTCGCTGGGGACTGGTGGAGAGACGCATAGTCTACAGAGCCTCCCCAGATGCGACTCAGTTGTCTGAAGAGCTGCGCGCCGAGTGGATGGCGTCCAAACAGAAGAACACTCCCCAAAAAATACCTTCATGGTGAAGACAAGCGACAGCAAGAACAGAACTGTCTACCAATGCACGAAGTGCACCAAAGCTGTGTGTGGCAGTTGCACTGCCAAGGTGCAGAGGATATGTGCGAAGTGTATTTGAGCTGCCGCCTCAACCGTGCGTAAGAGCAGAGCGCATCAACTTATGTATAGCCTACAACTAGTAGGCTAGTCCATAGCCAATAAAACAGCTTAATGTTTTATTCATACATCAACTAGATAACTAGAAAATTGCATTTCCTGCAGAAAATGCGTGTGAATGCTGAGCAGCTGAACGGAATAGCAAAAGCATTGCTGAAAATGCATGAATGTGAGAAATCTGAAATGTCAAATGCATCACACCTGAATAGTTGAAAATCCTGGAAGCTGAAAATCCTGGAAGCTGAAAAACCTTGAAGCTTAGCTGAACTGTGAAACTGGCAGAATTGGAAGCTGAATTGCATTGCCTAAAGAAGCTAAAAACTTAAATACATTGCTACAAAAGCTGGAAGATAAACTGTTACACTGTAATGATGGAATGTATTGCTAAAAAGATTTGAAGCTGAAAAAGCTGGAAGCTGAAATGTGAAACTGGCAGAATTGGAGGCTGAATTGCATTGCCTAAAAAAGCTAAAAACTTAAATACATTGCTACAAAAGCTGGAAGATAAACTGTAATACTGTCAAAGCTGGAACATGGAATAAATTATGGAATATATTGCTAAAAAGCTTGTAGGCTGGAAAACCTGGAAGCTTAGCTGAAATGTGAAACTGGCAGAATTGGAACTGCATTACCTGTAGAAGCTAAGAACTTAAATAATTTTAAACTTTTCAACCTGAGTAGTTTAAGCCTTGAACTGAGCCTTTAACTTGATAGATGAGCTATAGAGTAATACTGTCAAAGCTGAAAGATGGAATAAATTATGGAATGTATAGCTTAAACGATTGGAAGCCTGTCGGGGACAGTACAGTGATCTCTGGGCAATCTCTATGCACCAGATATTGAAGAATGTGTCTCTAGCTCACTCAGGGACTGAGTTGTGGGGTCTGTGGCGTGGATAGTGGCGAGGTGGCAAGACTCCTTGGGTCACAACCCGTCGGGGACAGTACAGTGACCTCTTGGCAAATTCCATGCACCCTCCAGCGAAGACCATGTGTCTCTAGCCGCCTCAGAGGCTGTGTTGTGAGGTCCGTGGCGTGATAGTGGTGTGGTGGCAAACTCCGCCCCCTTGGGTCAGAGCCAATCGTGAACAGTGTAGGCCGTGCCGGGCTACCCACCTGCCTTCACCAGTGAAGACCGTGTGTCTCTAGCCACCTCAGAGGCTGTGTTGTGAGGTCCGAGGCGTGGTAGTGGCGTGGTGGCGATACTCCGCCCCCTCGGGTCAGAGCCAGTCGTGGACAGTGTAGACCGCACCGGGTTACCCACCTGCCTTCACCAGTGAAGACCGTGTGTCTCTAGCTGCCTCAGAGGCTGTGTTGTGAGGTGCGTGGCGTATTAGTGGCATGATGGCGAGACTCCGCCCCCTTGGGTCCGAGCCGGTCTTGGACAGTGTACGCTGCTCTGGGCCTCCCACCTGCCCCCACCGGCAATGACCCTGTGTCCTTAGCCCACTCAGGGTCTGAGTTGTGGGGTGCGTGGCGTGGATAGTGGCGTGGTGGCGAGACTCCGCCCCCTTGGGTCAGAGCTGGTCGTGGATAGTGTAGGCCGTGCCGGGCTACCCACCTGCCTTCACCAGTGAGGACCGTGTGTCTCTATCCACCTCAGAGGCTGTGTTGTGAGGTCCGTGGCGTGGATAGTGGCGTGATGGCGAGACTCCGCCCCCTCTGGTCAGAGCAGGTCGGGGGCAATGCACTGACATCCGGGGAATTGCCATGCACCCAACAGTGAAGCCGTGTCTGTAGCTCACTCAAGGTCTGAGATGTTGGGACGGTGGCGTGGATAGTGGCGTGGTTGCAAGACTCCGCCCCCTCAGGTCAGAGGTTGTGGGGGGCAGGTCAGTGATTGCCAGGCCATCCCCATGCACCCCTCATTTGAGACCATGTGTCTATAGCCCACTCCGGGGCCGAGCAGTAGATGTGGAGGTGTTGTATGGAAGTTGAGGTTAGAAGCAGTAGCAGTGAAAAGCAGTAGGTGTTTGTTATAAGTACTGCTAGCACTACACTCAAAATTGGATTAGACCACTCATCATAACTCATAGTTTTATTGAGTTCAATAGCTGAAAGAGGAGAAAATATATTAATATGAGTTTACAGCCTGAAAAAGTGTCATTCTGAAAATTTCTTTGAACATAAGTAAGGAAGGAAGGAAGGAAGGAAAGAAGGATGGATGAAAGGAAGGAAGGAAGGATGGAAGGAAGGAAGGATGGAAGGATGGAAGGATGGAAGAAAGGAATATGAATGCTACCACAGTAGTCATTAAAGGGTGCCTGTACAGAGAGCATGCACGTGTCCCCAAATTCAAATCTCAACTGACACTGAGCATCCTCTCATTCACTTCAATGGAAAGGCATGCCGGCTTCAGACAGCTCTCCCTCAAAAAGTATGAAGGTCACAGCCAAGATATTGACACCCTAGGAATCCTGAGAAAATGCTGAACATTTTAGGCTATGATATGTCCGTGTAGCTTAAAAACTGTAGGCATGGCGACGAGTTAGAAAAAGTGTAAAAATGCAAAATTAGCAGCTCAAAAGTTAGAGGGTGGGCCCATACGTTTCAATGGAGAGCGTAGTTGCCGAACAAATCGTCATACAACCAAAACTATAAGTCACATGGCTTAGAGACTTACATTGTACGAATCAGCACAGTTGTGTGAACATTTTAATGTATAATATGTGTATGAGCTGTTAAAACTGTAGGAGCGACAGCAGTTTACAAAACGTGTAGATGTTTTCAAATAACAGGCTACCACACTCTAGAAACTGAACATTCCACACATCCACTTCAATGTTAAAAAAGGTCCAAAACAAACTTAAATTACATAAAAACTATAAGGAATTTTAAAAATCTGTTGAATGCGTTAAATGTGCTAAAGGTCCTGAACATTTTAAACTTTGAAGGAGGTTTCTAGCACAAAAAATGAAGGAGGAGATAGGTTTCAAAGCTGACAAGGGGTTTCAAGGTCTGCCATAGACTTCCATTGTAATTTTTTTTTGAAAAAAGCTGAATATTTTAAAAAGTATGAAAGTTATTAAAAATCTGAAAGATATCCCATAAAGACCTTAACAAGCTGAACATTTTGATAGTTGAATGGTTTCTGTAGCTCAAAGTATGAAGGAGTTGAGGGCTGAAGAAGGTTGCAAAACTCCCCCATTGACTTCCATTCAAAAAAAATGTTGAAAAAGCTGAATATTTTAAAAAGTATAAAAGGTATTAAAAATCTGATAAAATCCTTAACAAGCTGAACATTTTGATAGTTGAATGGTTTCTGTAGCTCAAAGTATGAAGGAGCTGCAGACAGCCAAAAAACGTACGGAAGTGGAATAATAAAGAACTGGATAACAATAGTGTGAATGCTTGCAGCATTCACACTAATTAGCTAATTATTAATTTCATTAGATAATGATTAAACATCAA
>NC_140259.1:413228-416360 GCF_949987555.1 Borostomias antarcticus
CCCTAGTGGTGGGACTTGATAACGCAGGATTTTAGACAGACATGTTAATGTCTTTTTGGTCAGAGCATGACAATGAACTAGTTCCACCCTGCACAAATATACACAGACAGACACACACACACACACACACACACACACACACACACACACACACACACACACACACAAACACACAAACACACACACAGGTTAAAGCCCTAGCGTTAACACTTTCCTCTCTCCCACGCAGTCACGGGCACAGGGCCGACAGGTAACCTCTCACCTTTGACCTTCTTTCTTTGACACCCTCCCTCGCGCCCTCCTACCCCGCCCGCCCTTGCCCCAGCATGCAGGCTCAAGTTCCCCGTGTACGTCGTGGGTGTCAGCTTTGTGTTCCATGCGTTGAAATACAAAGTCTCTTGGGGTTCAGCTCAGCCTTGTGGAATGGCCAGACCTGCCTGCCCTGCTAGACCTGGTCAACTTCATCCTCTAGTCTCTGGGGCAGAAGGGCTTTGCGTTTCCTCTGGTCTGCTGCTATCCATCTATCCTTGGTCTCATCCATTTCCCTAGTGTGTGTCTGTTGTGTGTGTGTGTGTGTGTGTGTCTGTTGTGTGTGTGCGTGGCTGCACTGTGTGTGGGATCCTTCTGTTGTGGACATTCAGTGTGAGGGTGTGTGTCTGTTGTGTGTGTGTGTGTGTCTGTTGTGTGTGTGCGTGGCTGCACTGTGTGTGGGATCCTTCTGTTGTGGACATTCAGTGTGAGGGTGTGTGTCTGTTGTGTGTGGATGTGGCTCCGTCAAACCTTTCAAACTAAACGCAACAACGTTTTTGTGTTCTAAAATCCCTCTCTCTTTCTTTCCCTCGCTCTCTCGTTTCTCTCTCTCCCTCGCTCTCTCGTTTCTCTCTCTCCCTCGCTCTCTCGTTTCTCTCTCTCCCTCGCTCTCTCGTTTCTCTCTCTCCTTCAGGACGGATGGCAGACGCTGGTCTCTGGCCTCACTGCCCTCCTCTGGCTATGGCACCAACACACCCAGCTCCACTGTCTCAGTAAGTGTGTGTGTCTGTGTTACACACGTCTGCAAGTTACCATGGAGGTGATCAGACACTTCGCTGAAGTATAAATGCTAAATGTATGTCGACATTTTTTATCTGTCGACAGACATTTGTCGTACGACACTTACTGTTCGACTGAGTATAAATCGAGCTTAAGCCTCAGTCTGGCTGAGCAAAAAAGCTTCAAGCAGGGAACCTTGAAGTTGTCTGGTCCTCCCATGGTGGCCAGACTTTCTCCCACAGGCCCACATGATACTGGTTTCACTTGGACTTCACAGGCATCAACCTGCTAGAAAGCTTACTTAGTGTAGGGCAGCAGTTAGCCATAGTGGCTAACAGTAGCATTAGCAGCAGCAGTCAGCTGCTACAGTGCTAGCTAACTAACTAGCGCTGTGCCCTCTTCTGCCCTTGCAGTCCCTCCTGTGGCTCTAGCAGCAGCGGTTAGCCGATATGGCCTTAGCTAGCTAGCTAGCAGCTAGTTAGCTAGCTAGCTAGCAGCTAGTTAGCTAGCTAGCTAGCAGCCAGCTAGTTAGCTAGCTAGCTTGCAGCCAGTTAGCTAGCTAGCTAGCTAGCAGCCAGTTAGCTGGCTAGCGCTTCGGCTCTTCTGCCCTTGTAATTCCCTCCCTCTCTGCTTCTCACAGTCATCCTGTTCATCCCAGGAGAAGCTGCACCAGCTGCCCTTCCAGCCCACGCCTGACGAGCTGCACTTCCTCACCAAGCACTTCAGCTCCGAGAGCATCACGGACGAGGACGGACGCCACTCCCCCGCCCTGAGGCCCCGCTCACGCAGCCTCAGGTAGACACCGCCATCACACTGGCCTCACACACACACACACACACACACGATCCTTCCTTGCTAAGATACCTTGGGACCATTGATGACTCTTGAAGGATCTAGGCCTAGGGAGACCACCCCCCACAAAGTAACGTTACTGTTCATGTGTCTCCCTTTAATTCCTCTGAATATCGGGGTCTACTTCAGTCGCTCTTAGGTCAAGGGAAAATAATGTAACCCACACCTCCAGATATCTCAATGGAGAGGCTTATCGCCCTCTTGAGCGTTGTACCTTTTGTCAGGCCGCCTGGTCTCTGGTCTGGTTCCCAGGCTTCTGGCCTGCATATCTGAACCATGGCTGTGTGATTATACCCTATATTGACTTGGATTGCTAGTCCCACTCTAACTGTTAGAGTGTGGTCAAGTTCTTGAGTCAATTCTAGGCTTTTCCCAACTATAATCCATTGATGACGAAGTCTTGCAAAATGAGGATATCCCGACACAGGAACCTCCCAGGTGTTGGGGGTGCTTTTGTGACCTGGGGCCTGGCCCCTGGACTCCTATGGGCAGGGAGCTGCCTTTCTCCGTGGTGGGGGTCCCTGGCTCACAGGTCAGTGAGTGTAGTTCCCAGGGTGGTGTGGAGCCTGGTGCCCTCCCCACGGCTGGCCCATGGAGGGCTCCTGGCGTAAGCGTAGCCGCCTCTCCTCTACGAGGGTTCGATCCCTCTCCCTTACGGTAACGACCAGAACGGGCTTTGTTGGGACGTGGGTTTCCATCAGGAGCTCCGCCGGCCGGCCTCACCTGCACCCCCTCCCCACACCTCCCAGCCCCCTCCCCATCCCCCTCCCCACACCTCCCAGCCCCCTCCCCACACCTCCCAGCCCCCTCCCCAGCCCCCTCCCCACACCTCCCAGCCCCCTCCCCAGCCCCCTCCCCACACCTCCCAGCCCCCTCCCCACACCTCCCAGCCCTCTCCCCACACCCCCCAGCCCCTCCCCACACCTCCCAGCCCTCTCCCCACACCTCCCAGCCCTCTCCCCACACCTCCCAGCCCCCTCCCCACACCTCCCTCCCCACACCTCCCAGCCCTCTCCCCACACCCCCCAGCCCTCTCCCAACACCTCCCAGCCCTCTCCCCACACCTCCCTCCCCACACCTCCCAGCCCTCTCCCCACACCTCCCAGCCCTCTCCCCACACCCCCCAGCCCTCTCCCCACACCTCCCAGCCCTCTCCCCACACCTCCCTCCCCACACCTCCCAGCCCTCTCCCAACACCTCCCAGCCCTCTCCCCACACCTCCCAGCCCCCTCCCCACACCTCCAAGCCCTC
>NC_140259.1:416560-431560 GCF_949987555.1 Borostomias antarcticus
GGGGTTTTTACATCGGTGATAACACACACACACACACACACACACACACACACACACACACACACACACACACTCTCCATCGAGGGAGTGACAGAAGGGTCAGGGCTATCTCTGTTGTCTCCATTTGTTCCTGGATGGAGGGATGGAGAGAGGAGGGCAGGATGGAGGGATGGAGAGAGGAGGGCAGGATGGAGGGATGGACTGACCTTTACCTCCACATCCTGGTGGATGAGCTCCTGACAGGGTCCCTCTCTCCGCCTTTCATGTGCTCTGTCTGACAGCCACCACCGCTTTAAGGGACTGTGTGTGTGTGTGTGTGTGTGTGTGTGTGTGTGTGTGTGTGTGTGTGTGTGTGTGTGTGTGTGTGTGTGTGCGTGTGTGTGTGTGTGTGCGTCTGTGTGTTTGTGTGTCTTCCATGTGTGTGTGTGTGTGTGTGTGTGCGTGTGTGTGCGTGCGTGTTTGTGTCTTCCGTGTGTGTGTGTGTGTGTGCGTGCGTGTGTGTGTTTGTGTGTGTGTGTTTGTGTGTCTTCCATGTGTTTCATGTGACCACATGGTCGACCATGTGTGTCTGTGTGTCAGTGAAGAGACAACTGTCATCCTCCTCAAGGAGGTCGTGACCTCTCAGGGTGACCTCTCTCTCCTGCGGTCCTGTCTCCATGACGACCTGTCATATACCGCAGACGGATTCCCTGGTGTAAACTGGGACTCTCTTAGTCCATCTTCTCTCCACTCACGCCTGTGTGTGTGTGTGTGTGTGTGTGTGTGTGTGTGTGTGTTGTGTGTTGTGTGTTGTGTGTGTGTGTTTTCAGCCCTGGACGCTCCCCAATCTCTTTTGACCATGAGATCATCATGATGAACCATGTCTACAAGGAGAGATTCCCCAAGGTACGTCTCACCCTGCCTGTCCTCTGGCTTCACCAACCCTTCACACACACACACACACACACACACACACACACACACACACACACACACACACACACACTCTCACCAAACCCTTCACACACACACACACACACACACACACTCTCACCAACCCTTCACACACACACTCTCACCAACCCTTCACACACACACACACACACTCTCACCAACCCTTCACACACACTCTCACCAACCCTTCACACACACACACACACTCTCACCAAACCCTTCACACACACACACACACACACACACTCTCACCAACCCTTCACACACACACTCTCACCAACCCTTCACACACACACACACACACTCTCACCAACCCTTCACACACACTCTCACCAACCCTTCACACACACACACACACTCTCACCAACCCTTCACACACACACACTCTCACCAACCATTCACACACACACACACACACTCTCACCAGCCCTTCACACACACACACACACTCTCACCAAACCCTTCACACACACACTCTCACCAAACCCTTCACACACACACACTCTCACCAAACCCTTCACACACACACACTCTCACCAGACACTTCACACACACACACACACACTCTCACCAAACCCTTCACACACACACACTCTCACCAAACCCTTCACACACACACTCTCACCAAACCCTTCACACACACACTCTCACCAAACCCTTCACACACACACACTCTCACCAGACACATAGACACTCAGCAGCCATACCAAGTTACATTCACCAGCCCTGCCCTGCTCTGTGACTGTTGATCAAGTCTCTCAGTGACTGGGTCATGGCGTTAGGTCATCCCGAGGTTCGTGTGTGTGACTGTGTGCAACACACCTGGGTCTAAATCACTTCACATCTGGGCTCGGGCACAATACAACCAATGGGCTGTTCCCAAAAAATGCAAGCCCCACCCACCCGGCACTCTAGGCTGACTCAAGCAAGCGCGTGTGTGAGCGCTGAGTGACTAACCCCGCCTCTCCACCCCCTCGCCAGGCCACGGCTCAGATGGAGGAGCGCCTTGCGGACTTCCTGTCGTCCTCCGCCCCAGACAAGCTGGTGCCCCTGGGGGACGGGGCGATGCCCCTGGCGGACGGGGCGATGCCCCTGGCAGACGGGGTCCTCAGCTTCATACACCACCAGGTGATCGAGCTGTCCAGGGACTGCCTGGACAAATCCCGCGAGGGCCTCATCACCTCACGCTACTTCTACGAGCTGCAGGAGAACCTGGAGAAGCTTCTGCAGGATGTGAGTAGCCTTGGTCTGGACTCTTCTTCTGGGGGGGGGGGGGGGGGGTCGGAGTGTCTGCAGGATGTGAGTAGCCTGGGTCTGGACTCTTCTTCTGGGGGGGGGGGGGTCGCAGTGTCTGCAGGATGTGAGTAGCCTTGGTCTGGACTCTTCTTCTGGTGGGGGGGGGGGGGGGGGGTCGGAGTGTCTGCAGGATGTGAGTAGCCTTGGTCTGGACTCTTCTTCTGGGTGGGGGGGGCGGAGTGTCTGCAGGATGTGAGTAGCCTTGGTCTGGACTCTTCTTCTGGTGGGGGGGGGGGGGGAGTGTCTGCAGGATGTGAGTAGCCTTGGTCTGGACTCTTCTTCTGGTGGGGGGGGGGGGGGGGAGTGTCTGCAGGATGTGAGTAGCCTTGGTCTGGACTCTTCTCCTGGGGGGGGGGGGAGGGGTCGGAGTGTCTGCTCCACATTTCTATTTGATTTTATTTAACGTCTATCGATGCACAGTCTCTTTCGAGAGGGAGCTCTGCTTTCTCTTTACTACAAAGTTATTTGGAGACTTTTTCAAGGTAAGGAAACGGACGCTGATCCGAAGCGTTTGTTCGTTCGGGGCGCTAGAGAGAGATGCTATGTTGCTAGAGAGACGCTATGTTGCTAGAGAGAGTCATGTTGCTAGAGAGACGTTATGTTGCTAGAGAGACGTTATGTTGCTAGAGAGAGCCATGTTGGTCACACATGGTTTCAGCGTGGTCCTCCAGCAGAGTGACCCATCATCATTAAACCTGTCGGTTCGTCAGCAGGCTCTGATGTCATCGGATGAGGAGGCGAGTTTGAGCCCGTTTAGTCAATTAGAAAGTCACAAACCACCACGTCTCTACCTCCATCTCTCCTTCTCCATCCCTCCCTCTCCATCCCTCCCTCTCCATCCCTCCCTCTCCATCCCTCCCTCTCCATCTCTCCCTCTCCATCCCTCCATCCCTCCCTCTCCATCTCTCCCTCTCCATCCCTCCCTCTCCATCCCTCCCTCTCCATCTCTCCCTCTCCATCCCTCCCTCTCCATCCCTCCATCCCCTCTCCATCCCTCCCTCTCCATCTCTCCCTCTCCATCCCTCCCTCTCCATCTCTCCCTCTCCATCCCTCCCTCTCCATCCCTCCCTCTCCATCCCTCCCTCTCCATCCCTCCCTCTCCATCCCTCCCTCTCCATCTCTCCCTCTCCATCCCTCCCTCTCCATCCCTCCCTCTCCATCTCTCCCTCTCCATCCCTCCCTCTCCATCCCTCCCTCTCCATCTCTCCCTCTCCATCCCTCCCTCTCCATCCCTCCTTCTCCATCCCTCCCTCTTCATCCCTCCTTCTCCATCCCTCCCTCTCCATCCCTCCCTCTCCATCCCTCCCTCTCCATCTCTCCCTCTCCATCCCTCCCTCTCATCCCTCCCTCTCCATCCCTCCCTCTCCATCCCTCCCTCTCCATCCCTCCCTCTCCATCTCTCCCTCTCCATCTCTCCCTCTCCATCTCTCCCTCTCCATCCCTCCCTCTCCATCTCTCCCTCTCCATCCCTCCCTCTCCATCCCTCCATCCCTCCCTCTCCATCCCTCCCTCTCCATCCCTCCCTCTCCATCCCTCCATCCCTCCCTCTCCATCCCTCCATCCCTCCCTCTCCATCCCTCCCTCTCCATCCCTCCCTCTCCATCCCTCCATTCCTCCCTCTCCATCCCTCCATCCCTCCCTCTCCATCTCTCCCTCTCCATCCCTCCCTCTCCATCTCTCCCTCTCCATCCCTCCCTCTTCATCCCTCCCTCTCCATCCTTCCCTCTCCATCCTTCCCTCTCCATCCCTCCCTCTCCATCCCTCCCTCTTCATCCCTCCCTCTCCATCCCTCCATCCCTCCCTCTCCATCCCTCCCTCTCCATCCCTCCCTCTCCATCCCTCCATCCCTCCCTCTCCATCCCTCCATCCCTCCCTCTCCATCCCTCCATCCCTCCCTCTCCATCCCTCCCTCTCCATCCCTCCATCCCTCCATCCCTCCATCCCTCCCTCTCCATCCCTCCATCCCTCCCTCTCCATCCCTCCCTCTCCATCCCTCCCTCTCCATCTCTCCCTCTTCATCTCTCCCTCTTCATCCCTCCCTCTCCATCCCTCCCTCTCCATCCCTCCCCCTCCATCCCTCCATCCCTCCATCCCCTCCATCCCTCCATCCCCTCCATCCCCTCGTCCACATGGGACGCATTCCCTCACGCCTGTCACTGAGATGTTAGTCACAAGATGGACAGATGATGTCTGCGTCAACATATCGGGACAGTCGATGGTGCGTGACGGGTTGCTCGCGCGAGCGCATGTCTGTGTGTGTGTGTGTGTGTGTGTGTGTGTGTGTGTGTGTGTGTATGTGTGTGTGAGAGTGTGTATGAGAGAGATGTCTGGTGACGTCTCAATTAGCTCAGTTACAGTGCTGGGGGGCTCATGGCTGTGTGACATTATAGCTCCCAGTGGCCTCGTCCCGACCCCCCATACTGCAGGTGTTGGGGGGGAGGTTGGGGTCTCTCCTCCCCGATTTTAATTTCACGCCCCAGCAGTCAGTGGGGGTGACGGATGAGGCTCCCAGACACAGGGGAGCAGGCGGGGCGTCGGGAGAGAGGGAGGGATGAAGCCATAGAAGGGGATTTCAAGGGGTGGGGGGGGGGGGAATACCCGCCGTTTTTGATTGGCTGGTTAAACATTCCCACGTGCTGGGAATAGAACGGCTGTTAGAATGCACTCTGCCTTTCTTCAGAGGTCTAGTGAGGAGATAACCCCGGCGAGACACACACACACGCACACACACACACACACACCTGGAGAGCGCTTCGGCAGGACAGGCGAGCCGCGGTGCGGGCGGGAGGATGACATCACCTCCGGGACTCTAATTGGCCGGCGGGGTTTTTAGACGCGGAGCGCGGCAGGTGGCGGTGGATAAAGGCGGGCCGACGAGGCGGCGAGCGTGCGGAGGCGACCCCGGCAGGGCGCTCGTTTCTCCCAGGCCCCCCGGCGCCGTGGCGTGGAGCATGGCGTGCGTGTCCTGGCAGAGGCGCCTGGAGGAAGAGGAGGGGCAGCAGCGCGCGGCGGACAGGAGCGAGTGGAGCGCGCTGGCGCAGCTGTGCGGACGGGACCCGGCTCTCGCGGTTGAGTTTCTGTTTTGGCCGTCCGCTCACGGAGGGGGGGGGGGGGGGGGGTCTCCTCGGACGGACAGGCTGGGGGCGGCCGCCTCGGGTCCTCAGGTAGTTGGCGTGGCGTTAATGTGATGCGTTGTTCTGGCTTCTAAGCGCCCACGGACACGGAGGTAGGATCAGAAGTGCATGATGTGTGTGAGGTGTTTTCTCCAGGAACTCATCCGTGTGTTGAGTCGTGGCCAGAGGGGCTCTTCTCCTCTCGCCTCCATTGTCTTGTCCTTCGCCCTCCGGTCCTCTCTCCATCCACGTCCAGACCCCATTACCGGCCACCTCCTCACCCTGGGCCTCTGACCTGTCATCATGGTTGCCCCCGCCTTCAGCCCCTGGGGGGTGGGGGGGTCCGGACTGCCGAGCATCGGTCAGACGGTGTCAGAGGTGGGCCCGTGACCAGCCATTACTCACTGGCTACGCTGCGTGTTTGAGCGGATACACGCACGTGTGCCTTCGCATTCTTACATTGTGGATGCACACGCGCGCACGCTCAACACTTTACACACACACACACACACACAGAGGCGTTAATTAGCTGCTATGAGCGCCAAGGACTGTCCCTCTGCTGTCCATTACTTACCGACCACTGGTCTATACGGTGAGGAGAACCCCCCTCTCCACACACACACACACACACACTCACACACACACCAACTCTGTTATGGAGCTGTCATTATCGTTATAAATTATTCAGGGGCTGATTGGAGCCCCCCAGGGCCTTCCTGCTCGCCTGCCTGGTTGTCACTAGCAAGATGTTTCTATTAGGCGGTGGCAGACACATGGCCCTAGCGTTGTTTATGAACTAGTCCTGCCTCTTTGTTAGGCTGCCCCCCTCGCGATTGATGGCTGTTTTACACCAGGCGTGTTTGTTTACGACCCCCCCTTCGTCTTGTGGCGTTCGCGCAGTGTCCAGGAATCCGCGGTGGTCCCCGTCTTTCCTCAGCCAGATAAATTCCACACGTAAACTATTCTGTCCAAACTGACAACGCGCTCCGCTGTATATTTTCCAGGTGACGAGCAGCAGCCCTGGGTTTGTTCACGTGTACCCAGGTCTGTGTTGAGTTCTGGTCTGGGTTTGTTCAGGCACACCCGGATCTGTGTTGAGTTCTGGTCTGGGTGTGTTCAGGCGTACCCGGGTCTGTGTTGAGTTCTGGTCTTGGTTTGTTCAGGTGTACCCGGGTCTGTGTTGAGTTCTGGTCTTGGTTTGTTCAGGTGTACCCGGGTCTGTGTTGAGTTCTGGTCTGGGTTTGTTCAGGTGTACCTGGGTCTGTGTTGAGTTCTGGTCTGGGTGTGTTCAGGTGTACCCGGGTCTGTGTTGAGTTCTGGTCTGGGTTTGTTCAGGTTTACCCGGGTCTGTGTTGAGTTCTGGTCTGGGTTTGTTCAGGCGCACCCGGGTCTGTGTTGAGTTCTGGTCTGGGTTTGTTTAGGTGCACCTGGGTCTGTGTTGAGTTCTGGTCTGGGTTTGTTCAGGCGCACCCCGGTCTGTGTTGGGTTCTGGTCTGGGTTTGTTCACGTGTACCCGGGTCTGTGTTGAGTTCTGGTCTGGGTTTGTTCAGGTGTACCTGGGTCTGTGTTGAGTTCTGGTCTGGGTTTGTTCAGGCGCACCTGGGTCTGTGTTGAGTTCTGGTCTGGGTTTGTTCAGGCGCACCCGGGTCTGTGTTGAGTTCTGGTCTGGGTTTGTTCAGGTGTACCCGGGTCTGTGTTGAGTTCTGGTCTGGGTTTGTTCAGGCGCACCTGGGTCTGTGTTGAGTTCTGGTCTGGGTTTGTTCAGGCGCACCCGGGTCTGGTTGAGTTCTGGTCTGGGTTTGTTCAGGCGCACCTGGGTCTGTGTTGAGTTCTGGTCTGGGTGTGTTCAGGTGTACCCGGGTCTGTGTTGAGTTCTGGTCTGGGTTTGTTCAGGTTTACCCGGGTCTGTGTTGAGTTCTGGTCTGGGTTTGTTCAGGTGTACCCCGGTCTGTGTTGAGTTCTGGTCTGGGTTTGTTCAGGTGCACCCGGGTCTGTGTTGAGTTCTGGTCTGGGTTTGTTCAGGTGCACCCGGGTCTGTGTTGAGTTCTGGTCTGGGTTTGTTCAGGTGTACCTGGGTCTGTGTTGAGTTCTGGTCTGGGTTTCTTCAGGTTTACCTGGGTCTGTGTTGAGTTCTGCTCTGGGTTTTGTGAAAAGTGTTTTCTTTGATTTTCAAAGATGTGAAATTGATCAGCCAGTATGTTTCAGTTACTGATCAATTAGTGTTGTTCTCTCCTATCTCTCAGTGACACCTGTGCTTCATAACTCTGAACTGTTCCTCTCATTCCTGTTGTTGTTGTTGTTGTTGTTGTTCAGGCTCACGAGCGGTCGGAGAGCGTTGAGGTGACCTTCGTCACCCAGCTGGTCAAGAAGCTCATGATCATCATCGCCAGGCCCGCGCGCCTGCTGGAATGTCTGGTAAGAACAAACAGCCTCTGGAGAGGGAATGAAAGTGTGTGTGTGCGTGTGCGTGTGCGTGTTTGTGTGTGTGTGTGTGTGTGTGTGTGCGTGTGTGTGTGTGTGTGTCAGGTAGAAGCACCTCAGAGCAGCACTGTAGAGGTGTATGTGTGCTCTGTAGGGGCCACCATCCATCCAGTCCCTCTCTCCACCGGCCTCCAGCACGCTGCTGCCCCCTGCCCAGCCAGGGAGAGGCGACCTGGGTAGACATGGTGCTTCATCACCCCCTTCCACCTCCATAGCTAATCAGTCGGAAGCGTCCCTCCACCTCAGCCTCCTGTGGAACAAGGGATGGGAAGAGTAGGATAGAGAGCCTGCCTGCCCTGGTGCTCACATGTGTAGTGTTGACTAATGACATGCAGCCGATGCTGTGACAACAGGCAGGATGGGTTTTTACAAATGGGTGTGCGCACAGCTTGGAGAGGGGTAGAGGGTTGTGGGCGAGAGAGAGAGGGAGACGAGGCTGAAGGAGAGAGAGAGAGAGAGGGAAAAGGCGGAAGGAGAGATAGAGCTGCAGTAAGGAGGCTGTATGTCTTTGTCAGAGGACAGAGAAACAAAAGAAACGTTCACCTTCACTGAGAACAGCAGCCCAGTAGCATTCTCTCTGGCTCAGCGTGGGTTGTTTTTAGCAGGGGACCATGCATTCATCTAGCTAGCATCCCATTGTTGTTTTTTTAAGGTAATTATCTTTTTATTCATTTTCAAATGGAAAGGTTACATTCTAATACACTGCACATGTACACCAGACCATGGGGTTTGTCTGGACATTGGAGCCAATAGCATCCACATGTTCACCGCAGCAGTGATTTCTCTCCATACTGAATTTTTCCTGCTTCCTTTGATGTCACTTTTGAGGCCACCAAACAGCACCAGTTGGTTAGACGGCACTTGAGAGGTTAAAACCACTATTTCAGCCTCAGAGAAGTTTCTCTTTTTGGTCGTATTCCGCTTGTCCGTGTCGTGAACTCTAGGGGCGAGGCCTCTGAACCCAGAATATATAGGGACGTAATATTCTAATTAACGATAGATTCCAGACGCCACATTTATCAACGCCTGATCATTCGTACGATGGGAATTGGTGGCGTTGATAGATCACACCTGGACGCAGTCGTACCATCACTTGTGATGGAATGTGCGATAGAATGTGCGCCAGTTTGATAAATGAGGGCCATTATGTCTAATTAGTACAGGGTGGGATGTTCAGGGACATTGCCATGGTCTTGCCAATATTCATCCTATAACCAGAGACCTTATTGTATAAAGATATTTCTTCCAGTACTGCCCTAATAGACAGTTCAGGATCGGTTATGTAAAGAAGTACATCATCGGCATAAAGGGAAACTTATGTTCTTCATTTTTTATTGATATGCCGGCGATATCCTTATTGGTTCTTATGGCCCCAGCCAAAGGCTCAATCACAAAAGAGAATAATAGGGGTGACAGGGGGCATCATTGACGGCAGCCCCTGCCAACTGAAAATCTATCTGACACACTCACAAAGCCTGTTTGATCAGGTCCAATAACGTGAGGGAGTAATGTTTCAAGCCTACATGCAAGGACCTTGGCCACTATCTCGAAATCAACGTTAAGCAAGCTTATTGGTCGATATGAAGAAGACTCTAGAGGATCTTTATCCTTTTTCAAAAGCAAACTAATGGAGGCTACCTTCCATGTTTCAGAGAACGAATCATGATTGATCAAATCGCTCAATGCAGGCATGAATATTGGGCTTAGTTCCGGCCGGAGAGCGGCCTAGTCTAGGGGCTCTCCCAGCGGGCATTGATTGGATATTTTCCCAAACCTCTTCAGGAGTGAATGACTCATTCAGAGCCAACCTGTCAGATTCTGAGATGGAGGGGAGCACTATTTTGTCTAAGTAGGAAGTAATACTATCAGGGTGAGTCTAGTGTGGGGAGTAGAGGGACTTGTAGAAATCACAGACAGCATTATTAATATGTGACCGCCGCTGGTGATTTGGTCCTCAACTAGGCATTTTCATTTTTCAGTTTTTTACAGATTATGAAAGTGCAGATTGTAAGCTTTCAAATGAGGTCTCATACATTGAAATCTGAACATATTTGAAGAAGATATGCTTATTTGAATGCTAGTACTGCCAAATCAACTTAGCTGAGAAATCGCCCTCCAAAGTTCTCCAACAATTTCACACCTCTGACTGCCAGGTAATGGGCGTGAACAATAGCCTGGTAACTGCACCCCCAGCCACTCCCCCACTGGACGATCTGTCATTATCTGTCAGAGTGGCTGTCAACTTGGGGTATTACCTGAGAGTGGGGTGCTCTCTCACTGATTACACTCTTTGAGTCAGTATTAATCTTGTGTTGTGAATGCAGTTAAGAACAATATAAGATGAAGTTCAAATTTAACGTTCTTTATTGTCAAATACATGATATACATTACAAGCATAAGTAGTAAAGTGTACAAAAAAAGGCAACAGTCTAAGTGTTAAAGTGTACAGTCAGTTGTATAGACAAGGTGCATAGTGTTCATTGTGATCAAGTGCACAACAAAGTAATAAGGTGCATAGTGTTCAATGTGATCAAGTGCACAACAAAGTAATAACAAGGTGCATAGTGTTCATTGTGATCAAGTGCACAGCAAAGTAATAACAAGGTGCATAGTGTTCATTGTGATCAAGTGTACAACAAAGTAATAACAGTCCCCAGCTCAATACTCAAGGTAATAACAGTACTCGGCTCAGTATTCAATATTCGAACAATGCAGTCTGTGCAAGTGTGCGCAAGTCTGTGCAAGAGAACACGCAATGCTTCAGTATACAAACAGGAAAAGGCTGTGGCCTTTCTCCTGCAGTGCTGTCCATCCTGATGATCTGCAGTGAATCTACAAGCGGACAGTCTTGTTCTGAGCTGCTGTGGAGTTTGGCGGGGGACATGTGATGTCTCGTCCCTCATCAGAACAGAACTCTCTGATCTTGTTAAAGAGATATGTCTGTCTGGCCATGTCCAGTCCGGGTGGGGCTTGCACAGGAAGACCTTCTCTGGGGGGCAGGACATCAGGCTTGCGCAGCAGCTGAAAGTCAACTGCTGGTGCATCACGGTGTTCTCTGGCCACAACCATGCCAGGTCTCTCAGCATCAAAACTGCAATAGAATAGAAGGAAGAAAGTACATTAAACTATTGCCCACAGTACTGGCACTCCATATACATAAAATAGTACCAGAAAGTGTTGATTAAATAGACTAGCTAATGCATGATAATTACCTGAAGTGCTGGTAACTCGAAATCTGTGGGAGTGCCCGGAAGTAGGGTTTCAGATGCTCTTGCCAGTTGTAGCATTTGCATGTCCAAGCGCATGGGGGTCTGCACTTGTCCACCATTCTCCTGGTAGTCTTGGGCTATGGCCTGGAGCTTGTTCTTGCTCATGCTGTAACCAAAACAAAAAACAAGGTGTCAGACTAACATACCTCTCATGCTCTCTCATTCTGTTTCTCTCTGTAATAGCTACCTAGCTAGCTAGCTAGATATTAGCTGCCTCGCTGGCTAGTTTAGGAACACAGGGCTAGCTCAGCTAACTAGCATGTTAGCTAACGTTAGCTAGCTAGATATTAGCTGCCTCGCTGGGTAGTTTAGGAACACAGGGCTAGCTCAGCTAACTAGCATGTTAGCTAACGTTAGCTAGCTAGATATTAGCTGCCTCGCTGGGTAGTTTAGGAACAAAGGGCTAGCTCAGCTAACTAGCATGTTAGCTAACGTTAGCTAGCTAGCCTTTGTTAGTTAGTGCTAGATTTGTTATGCTAGCTAGACTCAGTCACTTGTTTAGAAATGAGCTACTGCTAAACGACTAACGTTAATGTAAACAGCACAGATAGTATAAAGATAGCTTACTCGAAGCATTGTCCTCTTCTTCACTACCACATTCCGAGTTTGTACCATCGTCAACATCCATGTAGTCCTTTAGGTACGAATCCATAAGTTCTCCATTGTCGAATCGTCGAGCGGCGTTGAGCAGATCTTTGTTCAGAGCTTTCGCAAAAGCAGTAGCATCCATGGTTAAACGTGGAACTGAAATGTAAACAAACACGGCGTGCAGTTCTTATGGGCAGGGTGGGGGGCGGAGAACCCGGAAGCAATAGCCAATGAAAACAAATCATGCTAATCGATCTGCCCGCCCCCAAGCCCGGCTCGAAATCAGCTAAAAACGAGCTTAGTTTGCAGACTAATTAAACGTATTTTGTGAACCTAAAACTGTTGTCTGTTATAGTAAGTAGGTTCTTCACAACTTCAACTTTGGTAATACGCAAAAAAACAAAAAACGAAAAAAAACGTTTTTTTAGCTATTTTGCCCTCCTCCTTAGCGCATTTCGGGGTTTGCCGAGTTGCGGACCAAATCACCAGCCGCTGTCACATCTGGGTTTTAACTAGTGTTTCCATCTGCCAATTTAATTGCCAGATTTAGATTGAAATTGGTTTGATTGGGTATGTGCTTATGCACCTCTAAATGTCGTACCTTCTCCAATATGGTTAGTCAGTTTTTTGTAAAGAAGGGAATGAATGATGTTGCGCCTTGCTTTTTGCTCTTTTTTTGGGATCTTGTCGCCGAGAAAATCGGGAAATCTCTCTCAGTGCACTTCAAACATGACAAGGGAGCACTTGATGTTACTTTGAATAGTTTTAGAGGTATATTATTAAATTAGCAATGGTTTTAGAAGAGCTCACTTCCAGTTGCCATCTTTCTCCGGGTCATGTGACTCGCCCTCGCATCCCATTGTTTTTGGAACACCCTTGTGACAATATAGGCAACTGTATTTTTATCTGATTGGGCACACAACACACTTCCATACCCTCAAAGCATGATGGCTGTTGTACATTATATTATGTGCAATAATAACCTTAGTCTTTGGCCACACCTTTCAACTTATGGTTTTGTGTGGCCATACCTAACCCTTTACTTTTGTGTGTTTAGGAGTTTGACCCAGAGGAGTTCTACCACCTGCTGGAGGCAGCCGAGGGCCATGCCAAGGAGGGCCAGGGCATCAAGTCCGACATCCCGCGCTACATCATCAGCCAGCTGGGCCTCACCAGGGATCCCCTGGAGGGTACGCACTGTACATACGTGTTTATGGAGGTCTGTCTCGCTGTGTGTGTGTGTGTGTGTGTGGGTCTGTGTGTGCGTCTGTGTGTGTGTCTGTGTGTGTGTGTGTGTACATAGGCATAGATTTTCGGGGGTGAGGGGGGCGCAAGGGATACATCCCTCTGACTATTTAGAACGTGCATGTGTCCTCCCTGATAAAAGCATGCCAGGAGCACATGACTTTTAACGCTAGAGGCACCGAGGCCTCAGACGGGTTAGTCTCACAGGTCAGTCTGTGAGCGTTTCCCTCAACTAGAGACTGAGGACATTCTCCCAACTGCTCAAACTGAGTGGACACAATTAGACTGTGAATAAACAAGCTGCATTACAAACCAATCTAGAAGAGAGTTAAAAAAATAAACATTGCAGAACTAATCCAACGTTTATTCAGGTTCCAAAGCAGTGCTGCTCAAACAACTGTCTTGAATCCAATCTCAAGACACATTGGTAGTCAGAGATCTCTGATTGGCTGCTATCAGACTAACAGCTGTGGGTATTTTTTCTTCAGCAATTCAAAAAAAAAAAAAAAATCCCAACTCGCCTTACTATATAATTGTATTCCATTATATTTGGAATTGTCCCCCGGTGCCTGAATTTAGTGTCTATCTTTACACAAATAAAGACATTTCCAAGACCCCCCATTAATGTGTCCCCCACCCAATGTTCAAACCAAACCTATGCCAATGTGTGTGTGTGTGTGTCCGTGTGTGCGTGTCTCTAAGTGTGTGGGTGGGTGTCCATGTCTCTGTGCCTGTGTCTGCCTGATCTACTGTCTCCCCATGCGTGAGTCAGACTACCTAACCTGTCTCCCCATGCGTGTGACTGTACCTAACCTGTCTCCCCATGCGTGTGACTGTACCTAACCTGTCTCCCCATGCGTGTGACTGTACCTAACCTGTCTCCCCATGCGTGTGACTGTACCTAACCTGTCTCCCCATGCGTGTCAGACTGAACCTAACCTGTCTCCCCATGCGTGTGACTGTACCTAACCTGTCTCCCCATGCGTGAGTCAGACTGAACCTAACCTGTCTCCCCATGCGTGTGTCAGACTGAACCTAACCTGTCTCCCCATGCGTGAGTCAGACTGAACCTAACCTGTCTCCCCATGCGTGTGTCAGACTGAACCTAACCTGTCTCCCCATGCGTGTGACTGAACCTAACCTGTCTCCCCATGCGTGTGACTGAACCTAACCTGTCTCCCCATGCGTGTGACTGTACCTAACCTGTCTCCCCATGCGTGTGACTGAACCTAACCTGTCTCCCCATGCGTGAGTCAGACTGAACCTAACCTGTCTCCCCATGCGTGTGACTGTACCTAACCTGTCTCCCCATGCGTGAGTCAGACTGAACCTAACCTGTCTCCCCATGCGTGAGTCAGACTGAACCTAACCTGTCTCCCCATGCGTGAGTCAGACTGAACCTAACCTGTCTCCCCATGCGTGTGTCAGACTGTACCTAACCTGTCTCCCCATGCGTGAGTCAGACTGAACCTAACTGTCTCGTCCTCCTGTAGAAATGGCCCAGCTGAGCAGCTACGACAGCGGGAACCCAGACACGCCGGAGACTGACGACTCAGCAGACGTGAGGCCCTGACCCTATATCCACCCTGACCCTATATCCACCCTGACCCTATATCCACCCTGACCCTATATCCACCCTGACCCTATATCCACCCTGTCCCCTATATCCACCCTGACCCTATATCCACCCTGACACTATATCCACCTTGACCCCTATATCCACCCTGACCCCTATATCCACCCTGACCCCTATATCCACCCTGTCCCCTATATCCACCCTGACCCTATATCCACCCTGTCCCCTATATCCACCCTGACCCTATATCCACCCTGTCCCCTATATCCACCCTGTCCCTATATCCACCCTGACCCTATATCCACCCTGTCCCTATATCCACCCTGACCCCTATATCCACCCTGACCCTATATCCACCCTGTCCCCTATATCCACCCTGACCCCTATATCCACCCTGTCCCCTATATCCACCCTGACCCTATATCCACCCTGTCCCTATATCCACCCTGACCCTATATCCACCCTGACCCTATATCCACCCTGACCCCTATATCCACCC
>NC_140259.1:436560-448540 GCF_949987555.1 Borostomias antarcticus
ATGTCCATGTCCAAGCTCCTCGCTCCACACTCTCTATATCTACACAGATGAGATGTCCATGTCCAAGCTCCTCGCTCCACACTCTCTATATCTACACAGATGAGATGCCCATGTCCAAGCTCCTCGCTCCTCACTCTCTATATCTACACAGATGAGATGTCCTCGCTCCACACTCTCTATATCTACACAGATGAGATGTCCAAGCTCCTCGCTCCTCACTCTCTATATCTACACAGATGAGATGTCCATGTCCAAGCTCCTCGCTCCACACTCTCTATATCTACACAGATGAGATGTCCATGTCCAAGCTCCTCACTCCACACTCTCTATATCTACACAGATGAGATGTCCATGTCCAAGCTCCTCACTCCACACTCTCTATATCTACACAGGTGCATCTCAGAACATTACAATATGGTGGAAAGTTCATTATTTTCCGTAATTTGATTCCAAAAGTGAAACTTTCATATATTATAGATTCATTACACATGTAGTGAAATATTTCAAGGCTGATTGCCTCCATGTTGCTCCACGTTGATGCAGTAATTTGTACAAAAGGAGCCCCCACCAAGTATCGAGTGTATAAATGAACATGCTGAACATACTGTACAATCATAAAGATTAAAACAAAAAAGGCTTGAAATATTTCACTTTGTGTAATGGATGTAGAATACATGAAAGTTTCACAGTTTAAATAATAATGGCCTTTTTCACAATGTTCTAATTTTCTCAGATGCACCTGTATGTCTTCTACCCAGGATCCTTGTGTGTTCATACAGCATCTAATGTGTGTGTGTGTGTGTGTGTGTGTGTGTGTGTGTGTGTGTGTGTGGGGGGGTGGGGGTGGGTGTGTGTGTGTGTTCTGTCTGTGAAGGTGATATACGTACGGGGTGACAGTGGGGATTATACTGTGTTTGGTAATGATGTGTGTGTGTGTGCGTCTGTGTGTGTGTGTGTGTGTGTGTAGGTGTGCGGGACCCCGGAGTACATCGCCCCGGAGGTGATCCTGAGGCAGGGCTATGGGAAGCCGGTGGACTGGTGGGCCATGGGCATCATCCTGTACGAGTTCCTGGTGGGCTGCGCCCCGTTCTTCGGGGACACGCCTGAGGAACTGTTTGGACAGGTCATCAGCGGTGAGGACACAGGACAGGACGCCTCAAGCACTCACACACACCAGTCAGGAGGGAAGGGAGGGTCTGCACTGTGTACTGCAGCGTCTAAGTGTGTGTGTGTGTGTGTGTGTAGATGAGATCATCTGGCCAGAGGAGGAGGAGGCTCTCCCCCATGATGCCCAGGACCTCATCTCCAAGCTCCTGAGACAGAACCCCCTGGAGAGACTGGGCACAGGTAACACACAGGGCACAGGTAACACACAGGGCACAGGTAACACAGGGCACAGGTAACACACAGGGCACAGGTAACACACAGGTAACACACAGGTAACACACAGGTAACACACAGGGCACAGGTAACACACAGGGCACAGGTAACACACAGGGCACAGGTAACACACAGGTTACACACAGGGCACAGGTAACACACAGGTAACACACAGGGCCCAGGTAACACACAGGTAACACACAGGGCACAGGTAACACACAGGTTACACACAGGGCACAGGTAACACACAGGTAACACACAGGGCCCAGGTAACACACAGGTAACACACAGGGCACAGGTAACACACAGGTTACACACAGGGCACAGGTAACACACAGGTAACACACAGGGCCCAGGTAACACA
Source organism: Borostomias antarcticus (assembly GCF_949987555.1). NCBI lineage: Eukaryota > Metazoa > Chordata > Actinopteri > Stomiiformes > Stomiidae > Borostomias > Borostomias antarcticus. The sequence continues at coordinate 438,305 of NC_140259.1, forward strand.
CAGGTAACACACAGGGCACAGGTAACACACAGGGCACAGGTAACACACAGGTAACACACAGGTAACACACAGGTAACACACAGGGCACAGGTAACACACAGGGCACAGGTAACACACAGGCAACACACAGGTAACACACAGGGCTCAGGTAACACACAGCACCATCCCAAGCCCATACAGAGCCATGCCTTTGATAGTGTGCGCTTTTGAAAAGATTATGACATTTATAACATTCTACAGTAGAATGATGCGTCTCTCTCCCTTTGTCTCTCTCTCTCTTTCTCATTCTCCCCCTCTCTCTCTCTCTCTCTCTCTCTCTCTCTCCCCCTCTCTCTCTCTCTCTCTCTCTTCTCTCTTCTCTCAGGGAGTGCGTTTGAGGTGAAGCAGCACCGTTTCTTCTCAGACCTGGACTGGAACAGTCTCCTGAGACAGAAGGCAGAATTCATTCCTCAGCTGGAGTCTGAGGACGACACCAGCTACTTTGACAGTTAGTACACACTCACACTCACACACCACTCTCTCTCTCTGTCTCTCTCTCTCTCTCTCTCTCTCTGTCTCTCTCTCTCTCTCTCTCTCTCTCTCTCTCCGTCTCTCACTCTCACTCTCTCTCTCTCTCTCTCTCTCTCTGTCTCTGTCTCTGTCTCTCTCTCTCTCTCTCTCTCTCTCTCTCTACTTTGACAGTCAGTACACACACACTCTCATACCGCACTCTCTGTCTCTGTCTCTCTCTCTCTCTCTCTCTCTCTCTTTCAAGTCGGACGGTGAAACGGCAGTTTCGTAAACCTTCACTGATTTCTCTCTTTCACCCTCTCTCTCCCTCTCTCTCTCCTCTCTCCCTCTCTTTCTCCCTTCCTCTCTCTCCCTCTCTTTTTCCCCCTGTCTCCCCCCCCCCCCTGTCTCTCTCCCCCCCCCCCTTCCCTCTCTCTCTCTCTCTCTCTCTCTGTAGCTCGCTCAGACCGGTATCACCATGTGGACTCTGAAGAGGAGGAGGACACCAACGATGACGAACATGTGGAGATCCGACAGTTCTCCTCCTGCTCCCCCAGGTTCAGCAAGGTAGTCACTTCTCCTCCTGCTCCCCCAGATCAAGGTAGTCAGTTCTCCTCCTGCTCCCCCAGGTTCAGCAAGGTAGTCAGTTCTCCTCCTGCTCCCCCAGATTCAGCAAGGTAGTCAGTTCTCCTCCTGCTCCCCCAGATCAAGGTAGTCAGTTCTCCTCCTGCTCCCCCAGATCAAGGTAGTCAGTTCTCCTCCTGCTCCCCCAGATCAAGGTAGTCAGTTCTCCTCCTGCTCCCCCAGATCAAGGTAGTCAGTTCTCCTCCTGCTCCTCAGATCAAGGTAGTCAGTTCTCCTCCTGCTCCCCCAGATCAAGGTAGTCAGTTCTCCTCCTGCTCCCCCAGATCAAGGTAGTCAGTTCTCCTCCTGCTCCCCCAGATCAAGGTAGTCAGTTCTCCTCCTGCTCCCCCAGATCAAGGTAGTCAGTTCTCCTCCTGCTCCTCAGATCAAGGTAGTCAGTTCTCCTCCTGCTCCCCCAGATCAAGGTAGCCAGTCCAGGACTCGGACTCAGACTCAGAATGGAGCACGGATGACTCAGACTCGATCATTGGACTAGGGTAACGGGGACTAGGGTAACGGGGACTAGGGTTACGGGGACTAGGGTAACGGGGACTAGGGTAACGGGGACTAGGGTAACGGGGACTAGGGTAACGGGGACTAGGTTAACGGGGACTAGGGTTACGGGGACTAGGGTAACGGGGACTAGGGTAACGGGGACTAAGGTAACGGGGACTAGGGTAACGGGGACTAGGGTAACGGGGTCTAAGGTAACGGGGACTAGGGTAACGGGGACTAGGGTAACGGGGTCTAAGGTAACGGGGACTAAGGTAACGGGGACTAGGGTAACGGGGACTAGGGTAACGGGGACTAGGGTAACGGGGACTAGGGTAACGGGGACTAGGGTAACAGGGACTCGCCCCGGACTGTTGCCGACTTGGACTTGAACACTCATACAGTACACACAAACACACACACACCACACAATCTTTCATTTTTAAGTGCTGCCGATCAAACAGTGACCTTCCTCTGTGTGTGTGTGTGTGTGTGTGTGTGTGTGTGTGTGTGTGTGTGTGTGTGTGTGTGTGTGTGTGTGTGTCCAGGTGTACAGCAGTATGGAGCGCCTGTCCCTCCATGAGGAGAAGCGGACCCCCCCGCCCACCAAGCGCAGCCTGAGTGAGGAGGGGGCGGAGCGCGTGGACAGCCTCAGCGGACTCAAGTCCCGGGACCGCTCCTGGCTGGTGGGCTCGCCAGAGATGTGAGCGCTCCGCTGCCCCCACAACACACACCCTAGAAACACCATCTACTATACACTCCTTCACCCTGTCCCCACACCGCTGCCCCCACAACACACACCCTAGAAACACCATCTACTATAGACTCCTTCACCCTGTCCCCACACCGCTGTCCCCACAACACACACCCTAGAAACACTCTCTACTATACACTCCTTCACCCTGTCCCCACACCGCTGTCCCCACAACACACACCCTAGAAACACTCTACTATACACTCCTTCACCCTGTCCCCACACCGCTGTCCCCACAACACACACCCTAGAAACACCATCTACTATACACTCCTTCACCCTGTCCCCACACCGCTGTCCCCACAACACACACCCTAGAAACACCATCTACTATAGACTCCTTCACCCTGTCCCCACACCGCTGTCCCCACAACACACACCCTAGAAACACCATCTACTATACACTCCTTCACCCTGTCCCCACACCGCTGTCCCCACAACACACACCCTAGAAACACCATCTACTATAGACTCCTTCACCCTGTCCCCACACCGCTGTCCCCACAACACACACCCTAGAAACACTCTCTACTATACACGCCTTCACCCTGTCCCCACACCGCTGTCCCCACAACACACACCCTAGAAACACTCTACTATACACTCCTTCACCCTGTCCCCACACCGCTGTCCCCACAACACACACCCTAGAAACACTCTCTACTATACACTCCTTCACCCTGTCCCCACACCGCTGTCCCCACAACACACACCCTAGAAACACCATCTACTATAGACTCCTTCACCCTGTCCCCACACCGCTGTCCCCACAACACACACCCTAGAAACACTCTACTATACACTCCTTCACCCTGTCCCCACACCGCTGTCCCCACAACACACACCCTAGAAACACCCTCTACTATAGACTCCTTCACCCTGTCCCCACACCGCTGTCCCCACAACACACACCCTAGAAACACTCTCTACTATACACTCCTTCACCCTGTCCCCACACCGCTGTCCCCACAACACACACCCTAGAAACACTCTACTATACACTCCTTCACCCTGTCCCCACACCGCTGCCCCCACAACACACACCCTAGAAACACCATCTACTATACACTCCTTCACCCTGTCCCCACAACACACACCCTAGAAACACCATCTACTATACACTCCTTCACCCTGTCCCCACACCGCTGTCCCCACAACACACACCCTAGAAACACCATCTACTATACACTCCTTCACCCTGTCCCCACACCGCTGCCCCCACAACACACACCCTAGAAACACCATCTACTATACACTCCTTCACCCTGTCCCCACACCGCTGTCCCCTCAACACACACCCTAGAAACACCATCTACTATACACTCCTTCACCCTGTCCCCACACCGCTGTCCCCACAACACACACCCTAGAAACACCATCTACTATAGACTCCTTCACCCTGTCCCCACAACACACACCCTAGAAATGCTCTCTACTATAGACTCCTTCACCACTATCTACTATAGACTCCTTCACCCCTATCTACTATAGACTCCTTCACCCCTATCTACTATAGACTCCTTCACCCCTATCTACTATAGACTCCTTCACCTCTATCTACTATAGACTCCTTCACCCCTATCTACTATAGACTCCTTCACCCCTATCTACTATAGACCAGGACTCCTTCACCCCTATCTACTATAGACTCCTTCACCCCTATCTACTATAGACTCCTTCACCCCTATCTACTATAGACTCCTTCACCTCTATAACTATAGACCAGGGCTCCTTCACCCCTATCTACTATAGACTCCTTCACCCCTATCTACTATAGACTCCTTCACCTCTATAACTATAGACCAGGGCTCCTTCACCCCTATCTACTATAGACTCCTTCACCCCTATCTACTATAGACTCCTTCACCCCTATCTACTATAGACTCCTTCACCCCTATCTACTATAGACCAGGACTCCTTCACCCCTATCTACTATAGACTCCTTCACCCCTATCTACTATAGACTCCTTCACCCCTATCTACTATAGACTCCTTCACCCCTATCTACTAAAGACTCCTTCACCCCTATCTACTATAGACTCCTTCACCCCTATCTACTATAGACTCTTTCACCTCTATAACTATAGACTCCTTCACCCCTATCTACTATAGACTCCTTCACCCCTATCTACTATAGACTCCTTCACCTCTATAACTATAGACTCCTTCACCCCTATCTACTATAGACTCCTTCACCCCTATCTACTATAGACTCCTTCACCCCTATCTACTATAGACTCCTTCACCCCTATCTACTATAGACTCCTTCACCTCTATAACTATAGACCAGGGCTCCTTCACCCCTATCTACTATAGACTCCTTCACCCCTATCTACTATAGACTCCTTCACCCCTATCTACTATAGACTCCTTCAGCCCTATATACTATAGACTCCTTCACCCCTATCTACTATAGACTCCTTCACCCCCATCTACTATAGACTCATTCACCACTATCTACTATAGACTCCTTCACCCCTATCTACTATAGACTCCTTCACCCCTATCTACTATAGACTCCTTCACCCCTATCTACTATAGACTCCTTCACCCCTATCTACTATAGACTCCTTCACCCCTATCTACTATAGACTCCTTCAGCCCTATCTACTATAGACTCCTTCACCCTATCTACTATAGACTCCTTCACCCCTATCTACTATAGACTCCTTCACCCCTATCTACTATAGACTCCTTCAGCCCTATCTACTATAGACTCCTTCACCCCTATCTACTATAGACTCCTTCACCCCTATCTACTATAGACCAGGACTCCTTCACCCCTATCTACTATAGACTCCTTCTCCCCTATCTACTATAGACTCCTTCACCCCTATCTACTATAGACTCCTTCACCCCTATCTACTATAGACTCCTTCACCCCTTTCTACTATAGACTCCTTCACCCCTATCTACTATAGACCAGGACTCCTTCACCCCTATCTACTATAGACTCCTTCACCCCTATCTACTATAGACTCCTTCACCCCTATCTACTATAGACTCCTTCACCCCTATCTACTATAGACTCCTTCACCCCTATCTACTATAGACTCCTTCACCCCTATCCACTATAGACTCCTTCACCCCTATCTACTATAGACTCCTTCACCCCTATCTACTATAGACCAGGACTCCTTCACCCCTATCTACTATAGACTCATTCACCCCTATCTACTATAGACTCCTTCACCCCTATCTACTATAGACTCCTTCACCTCTATAACTATAGACCAGGGCTCCTTCACCCCTATCTACTATAGACTCCTTCACCCCTATCTACTATAGACTCCTTCACCCCTATCTACTATAGACTCCTTCACCCCTATCTACTATAGACCAGGACTCCTTCACCCCTATCTACTATAGACTCCTTCACCCCTATCTACTATAGACTCCTTCACCCCTATCTACTATAGACTCCTTCACCCCTATCTACTAAAGACTCCTTCACCCCTATCTACTATAGACTCCTTCACCCCTATCTACTATAGACTCTTTCACCTCTATAACTATAGACTCCTTCACCCCTATCTACTATAGACTCCTTCACCCCTATCTACTATAGACTCCTTCACCTCTATAACTATAGACTCCTTCACCCCTATCTACTATAGACTCCTTCACCCCTATCTACTATAGACTCCTTCACCCCTATCTACTATAGACTCCTTCACCCCTATCTACTATAGACTCCTTCACCTCTATAACTATAGACCAGGGCTCCTTCACCCCTATCTACTATAGACTCCTTCACCCCTATCTACTATAGACTCCTTCACCCCTATCTACTATAGACTCCTTCAGCCCTATATACTATAGACTCCTTCACCCCTATCTACTATAGACTCCTTCACCCCCATCTACTATAGACTCATTCACCACTATCTACTATAGACTCCTTCACCCCTATCTACTATAGACTCCTTCACCCCTATCTACTATAGACTCCTTCACCCCTATCTACTATAGACTCCTTCACCCCTATCTACTATAGACTCATTCACCCCTATCTACTATAGACTCCTTCAGCCCTATCTACTATAGACTCCTTCACCCTATCTACTATAGACTCCTTCACCCCTATCTACTATAGACTCCTTCACCCCTATCTACTATAGACTTCTTCAGCCCTATCTACTATAGACTCCTTCACCCCTATCTACTATAGACTCCTTCACCCCTATCTACTATAGACCAGGACTCCTTCACCCCTATCTACTATAGACTCCTTCTCCCCTATCTACTATAGACTCCTTCACCCCTATCTACTATAGACTCCTTCACCCCTATCTACTATAGACTCCTTCACCCCTTTCTACTATAGACTCCTTCACCCCTATCTACTATAGACTCCTTCACCCCTATCTACTATAGACTCCTTCACCCCTATCTACTAACGACCAGGCTCCTTCACCCATATCTACTATAGACTCCTTCACCCCTATCTACTATAGACTCCTTCAGCCCTATCTACTATAGACTCCTTCACCTCTATCTACTCTAGACCAGGGCTCCTTCACCCCTATCTACTATAGACTCCTTCACCCCTATCTACTATAGACTCCTTCACCCCTATCTACTATAGACTCCTTCACCCCTATCTACTATAGACTCCTTCACCCCTATCTACTATAGACTCCTTCACCCCTATCTACTATAGACTCCTTCACCCCTATCTACTATAGACTCCTTCAGCCCTATCTACTATAGACTCCTTCACCCCTATCTACTATAGACCAGGACTCCTTCACCCCTATCTACTATAGACCAGGACTCCTTCACCCCTATCTACTATAGACTCATTCACCCCTATCTACTATAGACTCCTTCACCCCTATCTACTATAGACTCCTTCACCCCTATCCACTATAGACTCCTTCACCCCTATCTACTATAGACTCCTTCACCCCTATCTACTATAGACCAGGGCTCCTTCACCCCTATCTACTATAGACTCCTTCACCCCTATCTACTATAGACTCCTTCACCCCTATCTACTATAGACTCCTTCACCCCTATCTACTATAGACTCCTTCAGCCCTATCTACTATAGACCAGGGCTCCTTCACCCCTATCTACTATAGACTCCTTCACCCCTATCTACTATAGACTCCTTCACCCCTATCTACTATAGACTCCTTCACCCCTATCTACTATAGACTCCTTCACCCCTATCTACTATAGACTCCTTCACCCCTATCTACTATAGACTCCTTCACCCCTATCTACTATAGACTCCTTCACCCCTATCTACTATAGACTCCTTCACCCCTATCTACTATAGACTCCTTCACCCCTATCTACTATAGACTCCTTCACCCCTATCTACTATAGACTCCTTCACCCCTATCTACTATAGACTCCTTCACCCCTATCTACTATAGACTCCTTCACCCCTATCTACTATAGACTCCTTCACCCCTATCTACTATAGACTCCTTCACCCCTATCTACTATAGACTCCTTCACCACTATCTACTATAGACTCCTTCACCCCTATCTACTATAGACTCCTTCAGCCCTATCTACTATAGACTCCTTCACCCCTATCTACTATAGACTCCTTCACCCCTATCTACTATAGACCAGGGCTCCTTCACCCCTATCTTCTATAGACCTATCTTCTATAGACCTATCTTCTATAGACCAGGGCTCGCTCACCCTTCAGTAAATGCAGGTGAATGTGGTTTGAGGATTTGGCTCTTCCATCTCAAGGGAATTTCGCTCGCCACCAAAATGTTTGGTGACCATAGGAGTTTGCACACAGTGTGTTAATGTTTGTGTATTTGTGTGTGTGTGTGTGTCTTATGTGTGTGTGTGTCTCGTGTGTGTGTGTGTGTGTGTGTGTGTGTATGTGTCTCGTGTGTGTGTGTATGTGTCTCGTGTGTGTGTGTGTGTGTGTGTGTGTGTGTGTGTGTGTGTGCAGCCTGCGTAAGCGCCTGTCTGTGTCCGAGTCGTCCCACACGGAGAGTGACTCCAGCCCCCCGCTGACGGTCCGGCGCCGCTGCTGCTCCGCCATCATCGAGACGCCGCGCTTCGCCATCTCCTCCGAGGAGGAGGGGGGCAGCAGGAAGAGCCCCGGCCTGCTGGGGCCGACGGCGGCGGTCAGGGGCCCGCGCTCCGAGGACCTGCCCCTCTCCATCCCAGAGCTGCCCCTGGAGAGGGAGCTGAGCCTGGACGAGTCGCCCACCACCCCCGGCTCCACCGCCAGCCAGCTCAGCAGAGCCACGCTCACACGTCAGTACAGCCCCCCGACGTCTCTGTGACCGTCTCTCTGACCGCGTCTCTCACCCTCTCTCCCACCGTCTCTCTCACTGTCTCTCCCACTGTCTCTCCCACTGTCTCTCCCAACATCTCTCCCACTGTCTCTCTCACTGTCTCTCTGACCCTCTCTCTCACTGTCTCTCTGACCATCTCTCTGACCATCTCTCTGCTCGTCTCTCTGCACCCGCTTCTGAAATCTACAGGTCTTTGTGCCGTCTGCTGTTCCTCTGGTGTTTACTATGAAGTGAGACAGAGAAATGTCAGTTTCATAAACCTTCACTGATCTCTCTCTCTCTCTCTCTCTCTCTCTCTCTCCCTCTCTCTCTCTCTCCCTCTCTCTCCCTCTCTCTCTCTCTCTCTCTCTCTCTCTCTCTCCCTCTCTCTCTCTCTCTCTCTCTCTCTCTCTCTCTCTCTCTCTCTCCCTCCCTCCCTCTCTGTAGCGGGTAGTTCTGGTGACGTGTGTGAGCGGGCGGGGTCGGGCGCTGATAGCTCCACCCCCAAGGCCATCAGTGACCTGGCGGCGCGCAGGGCTCGCCACCGCCTGCTGTCCGGGGACACGCCCTCCAGGCCGCTCAACAAGGTCATCAAATCCGCCTCCGCCACCACCCTCTCCCTCATGATCCCCACTGGTACGTCCTCTCCGCCTGTGTGTGTGTGTGTGTGTGTGTGTGTGTGTGTGTGTGTGTGTGTGTGTGTGTGTGTGTGTGTGTTGCGTGTGACAGCAATATTTATACGTGCGCACGCGTTTGTGAGCGTACCCCGATTATCATTGAACCCATCCTCGACCCCTCCCCCAGACCACCACGGAGCCTCCCATTGGCCAGCCCCATGTCTCCCCACTCCCTCTCGTCCAACCCGTCGTCCCGGGACTCGTCCCCCAGCCGGGACCTGTCCCGGCCGTGACCAACGCCAAGCCCGCCATCACCATCCACCGGGCCGGCAAGAAGTACGGCTTCACGCTGCGCGCCATCCGGGTCTACATGGGAGACTCAGACATCTACACCGTCCACCACATGGTCTGGGTGAGTCCCACACACACACACACACACACACACACACACACACACACACACACACACACACACACACCACCTACACAGTCCACCACATGGTCTGGGTGAGTCCCACACACACACACACACACACACACACACCATCTACACCGTCCACCACATGGTCTGGGTGAGTCCCCCACACACACACACACACACACACCATATTCACAGTCCACCACATGGTCTGGGTGAGTACCACACACACACACACCACGCACACCCACACACCACACCACACACACACACACACACACACACCATCTACACCGTCCACCACATGGTCTGGGTGAGTACCACACACACATACACCACGCACACCCACACACCACACCACACACACACACACACACACACACACACCATCTACACCGTCCACCACATGGTCTGGGTGAGTACCACACACACACACACACACACACACACACAGCTGCTACTGTAGACCCACCCGCCAGGCCAGGCCTAGTTTTTCATTACGTATTTATTTACTTTCTACCGCTGTCGCTGTTTCTCTTCCCCTCCCTCCCACTGTCTACATCCCTCTCTCTCTCTCTCTCC
>NC_140259.1:453740-458740 GCF_949987555.1 Borostomias antarcticus
AAGGAGTAGCACAGTAGTCAAAATGGTTAAGCCGTGTGTCTTTGGTAAAATATTGAGGATAATTGACATGATTTTCCATTTTGGCTAGGGTGGGCTACCTCCTCTACACGGCCTGCTGGAACCACTGGCCCTAAAACTCTATTACCCAGACTCCTCTCTAACCCAGAGTCAATTCCATTCAGCCAAGGCAGGGAGAGGAATACATACATGACTGTGTCTTTTCCCCCCCGTTCTCATGGACCATCGTCTTTTATTTCTAGCCCCTTGCTTTTATTTTAATTTTTATCAGCCACTGTAGGTTTGCAGTTTTGTTTTTAATCTGGACCAACTTGCTGTGTTCTGTGTTTGCCTCTTATCCTGTAAGGTTAGTAGACTTTACATTGTACATGCGTGCGCGAGTGTTTGTGTGTGCGCGTCCATGTATATAGTATATGAATATTAAAAGGTCTGTTTGGTGTTTTATACTGTACCCTGCAGTGTTGGGAATGTGTGTTTTAGGATAGACCCCTGTCAGAGCCCCAGCTGGCCCTCCCCGAGTCCTATTGGTTAGATTTGGGGGCGCCTGCGGGGGGGGGGGGCTTTGCACAACCCTTTTATCTCCTGTTTGTCAAATGAAAAGCCAACTAATAAAAGGAAAGCCAATGAGATCCCTGGCTTTTAGGCAGTCATGGCATCATGGACCAATGATTGATCTGAACACCACTATAACGCCCCTGTCCCACTGCTCTGTGTGAGGCCACCATGTTGTACGTCAGAGCCCGTGGGTACGGCCGCGCTAGCGCCGCTCTGGATCCTGCTGTGTCGAAGCAGGACCAGTTGAACGTCTCTGTCCATGTCCACCCTCCTGCTGTGTTTACAGCTGCCCGGGAGACAATGCGGTGCGCTGCTCGGTGGCAGGCGAGGTGACAGGGTGACAAGTGAGGTGACAGGCTGCCCCGTCTGTGTTTGTAAAGCCAAGTTGACACCGTGTCAGTCAAGAACCCCCCTGTCACTCAATGCCTAAATGCCGACAACCACAGTGACTGTGGAGATACCCGAAGTATGTTTACATGTTGTTGGTCGTTGTTTTTTCCTCAATGGGACTTCATGCTTGTAGTAATCAACCAATTTATAACAGGCAGTGATAATCACCAACAGCGTTCCACATGTCAATCATATTGATGTTTCTCCTCATTCTTTGTCACATATGACTGTAACCACTGTTTGACTGTAGATAGTGTTGGTTTTGGTTGAAGGGGGAGAGGGAACATAGGGAACTATCATCTCTTTACTGTCTCACTGTAGAAGGGTGGTGTGTTGAATGAGTGGCTGACAGTCAGGCTGAGGAGAGAAGCTGCATCATCCATCACAGGGACACACTGGTCAATCGCTTTGATCGATCTACTGTCCACTACAGCCAATCAATGAGCACCAAGCGGAGAGAGTACCAGCTCATTGGCCAGGGGATGTCACGTGATGGCAGAAATGATGTCATCCTCCATTTGTGTCCTTTTGTTGACCTCTTAAATGTCTTTGGCCTTCCTGTTGCTTATTCCATTTTGAACAGTCCACAGTATTTGGACTGAGCCAACACACCACGCCCGTGGGTATAAGGGCCACTTCAGTCCCTAGTTCTTCTTCTTTGTGCTGATCCTGTGATGCTGGTCCATGTAGGCACTCTGAATACGATCCCTCAGTCCTTCTCTGCTCTCTGCTGGGGGTCTGTGTATTCCAGCATGGACAGCTGCCTCCATCAATATAAGCGCCATCCACTGGCAGCAATCTCGCCATCCCCACTGACTGCAAACACTCATAGTTATAACACACACGTGATGACGATGGTCCAGCCATCTGTGGAAGAGTGAAGTCAAGTGTCAGTTTCCCTAGTGAAGTCATTAATCTCTAGCCCTGGGCTGTGTGCTGCCCCCTGCATGACTCGCTCACTCACACTGACCCAAACACACACAGCCGTCGCAGCCAAATAAAACGCTACCCCTGGCTAAGGCCCATCAGCTCCCATTTCTGAGGGCAGGTGCCCTCTGGGGCCGCTGGGCCCCCCACCATAGAGCTACTCTGCTGACCCTATGGAACCCTCCACCACCTCTCTCTCTCTCTCTCTCTTTCTCTCTCTCTCTCTCTCTCTCTCTTTTTTTGTGTATCCCCAGTGTGTATCAGTGTTGGGGTTGCATAGGGAGTGTCCAGTCTCAGCTGAAGAGGGGAGCGGTTTGGACCAGATGGACCTGACGCCTGTGGGTTTTGGCAGTGTTTTAAACCGTGTGTGTGTGTGTGCATGTCTCTAGAGTGTGTGAGTGAGAGAGGGGAGTGAGGTTCAGACGTGCAGAGGAAAGCCTAAAAGGGGTTCATATTTGCTTGAGTTAAACCAGTGCAATATCTTTATTTTCTATCGTGGTAAAAGCATGTTGTTGTTAATCCTACCTTATGACAATAATTAAAGTTTTTGTATGTAATTGAATGCTGTGTTTTGTCGTCTTTGTGTGTTTTATGTTGACCACAGTTGAAGCGGTCTAACGGTAGGGCCTCCCTCACCAAGGGCTCCAGCAAAAAAGATCACAATCTGGACCTAAAATAAATACAGGAATATTATGGAGTTAGATTTGTGTCTTTATTACATGCAAGAAAATAAATGATATGAGAGAAAAAATGTTTGAGAGAAGAAAAATATATATATTTGAGAGAAAATGTGACAGCGGCTGGTGATTTGGTCCGCAACTCGGCAAACCCCGAAATGCGCTAGGGGGCAAAATAACTAAAAAAACGTTTTTTTTCGTTTTTTTTTTGTATTACCAAAGTTGAAGTTGTGAAGAACCCACTTACTATAACAGACAACAGTTTTAGGTTCACGAAATACGTATAATTAGTCTGCAAACTAAGCTCGTTTTTAGCTGATTTCGAGCCGGGCTTGGGGGCGGGCAGACTTTCACACTGATAGCAAAAAATATATATTTGAGAGTAAAAAAAAAGGGTTAGGGTTAGTTTTTTTTCTTCTCGGAAATCATTTTTTAAATCTCCAATTATTCTTTTAATATTCTTTGACAAAATACTTTATCACAAAACTTGTTTTAGTATCAAATATTTTTTTTATAATTATTATTATTTTTTATTATTTTTTTCTCCCATGTAATAAAGACACAAATCTAACTCCATAAAATATTGGCCAATCTTTAATATTTTCTCAATTAAAAAGACCGATACTCAGCCCAGCCATATACTCAGCCCCCCTGGGCTTGCAGGTCTGACTACACTTAGCTTATCTAAGAACCATGTTACTTACATAAGTACTCACACTAAGGGCCAATACTAAACTGTACTTTCATATGTTCATATGAATCTAGTATCAGGATCATATATATATATATGTGTGAGTGTGTGTGTGTGTAAAAGGTCTACTTGGTCTTGGTCTACTTACTTCACCACCTAAAGGGAAGTGCATAGAGTAGATAATGACTTTTGTCCACAGACAGAAGTTGAATCAACAGCAGCAAAATAGCTAACGTTACAGGAATCATCAGTGTAACTGCTTTAGCCACTGACCGCTACCATTAATGTTATGGAAGCTGCTGCTAGTTGTTGTGAGCTCATGAGCTAACTGGCTATCCTGCTCTTATTGTGCTGGATTAGCATTGGAAGCATTGGAACTGATGTGTCCAGGCGACAAGACCTATCTTAATTCATCAGACATTATTTCATGTCATTTCAATTCACAGCTATTTCAGTGACATGACTAGCTTCCTTCCTACCAGTCCTGAACAGAAACAAGCCAGCCACGCATATAAGCCAGGTTGGACCTGGCCTGGTTACTTTATATGACATATGGAAGACATAAAAGAACAATCGAGACTCACATCAGTCATTTGGGCTTTTCTAGTGCTCTGATGTCATCACACTGAGATGAAACCGTATCTCAGTCACATGGTCAGATTGAGAGCATGTCTTTTTCCACAGTAGCACTCTTTCCTGCACTTGACCAATGCTCACTTCAGACAACCTCATAAAACGTGATCAAATTGACCCATTATTGTGAAGAGTTAGATCTTTCAGCCATTTATCCTCATCATGTTCGGCGGCGCGAGCGGTGGAAAGTGACAGTAAATGATCTGTAAACTCATTGTCCCGTCCCAGGTCCAGTTTGATCAGTAAAGTGGCGTCCAGACAGTTATGCCCGGGAACAGCGCTCTCTAATGGGCCTCAGATGGGCTCTGTGTGGCTGGGCCGTCTGTCTCCGGCGCCTCTCTGGGAGTCCGCAGGCCTCCTAATGGGCTTCCGAGACAGCTTCAGAGCTGCACTGCATTTATGGGGGCTAATGGCTAATGGTAGGAGCCCCAGGCTACGCCGCTGTGAGGGTTCGGCGCCACGGCGGAGTGGAGCTCCGCCCCCGCAGCCCCACGCTCTCCGTTCCACGGAGCGGACGGACGACAAGGTCACAGGTCGCGCCGCCTGATTCAAACATACCGGCAGCCTGGGATAACTGGGTCCCTCTCCCCTTACATTCCTCCATGCATCCATCCATCCACAGAGGCCTGTCAGAGTGGAGGTGTTGGGAGCCCCCCACAAACACACACCCCTCCCCCCCCCCCCCCCCCCCCCCACACACACACACACACACACACACACCCCCCCCCACACACACACACACTTTCCCTGGGGGTCCCCAGGGGACGGCGGTGAGGTACGCTCTTGACAGCAGGCCCCCTCGCTCACACACACATATACAAACACACACACACACACACACCGGGGGAGAGAGTGTTGACAGGCAGGCAGAGCGGGTGATGAATTGCTGGCTTCGCCTCCGTGTGACACGGCTCTACATGACCGGGCAAATTCATTCCAGTCGTGGCGGCAGGCAGAGCTGCCATGCTCGCATTAGAGCAACGTCCAGAAAAAAAACCCACACCCTGACGACTGACAACCTGGGAGGGGGTGTGTGTGTGTGTGGGGGGGGGGGGGGGTACTCTGGGGTCGATGGACTGGACTGCTTTGTTGTGGAGGTTTTGTTGAAG
>NC_140259.1:471240-478740 GCF_949987555.1 Borostomias antarcticus
TCCCGCATAACCCTCCACAAGACCTCTCGAGGGACCCGGTCGTAAGCCTTCTCCAAGTCCACAAAACACATGTAGACAGGTAAACTCCCAAGCCCCCTCCAAGATCCTCGCGAGAATGAAGAGCTGGTCGGTGGTTCCACGACCAGGACGAGCCGTTGCCGGGGGAATTCCAGACCAAAGGCGATCCACCAAAGGATCCATCAGGACGCTTAGATGCAACTGAACCAACGTTCTCAAGGGCAAAGCCATGGGCCACCACACTGTGGTTTCCTCTGAGGTGGAGCTCTTGAAAGAAGTGACCTTGCCTGTCACCTCTTTCCCATGGTCGTTGTTATGGCAACGTGGACAAGCTCAACAACAAACGACTGCATCAAATACACACACACACACACACACACACACACACACACACACACACACACACACACAAACACACACTGGAACCAACATTGAACATTCAGACAATGAGACATGGAAGCTGCGATCCAGAAGAGGAGTCGTTTTGTTTTCCCCAATGACATTCTATTGTCCACAACAGGAGTGAATGAACTTTGAAATTATCTTGAAGAAATGTATGATATTTGTTTAGAAGAGTTAATGTTTGAAACATGAGCTGATAAATGAGTTTAACTTTGGGTTTTTCCTCCAAATTGACCAAGAGGTTTTTTCCCCTTCTCAGAGTTTTGACTGTTTTACACTGTTAACCATGTCATCTTTTTACCTAATCAGATTTTTGTTAAATAGAGTAATAAAATTCTCAGGCCATTTTTATTCTGCTCCACCTAGTGGAGAACAGAGATTACTTCCTTTCCACATGTGTAGCATTGAGTTTAGTGTTTTTTATGTGCCTGGTTAGGCACAAACCGGAGAATTGTCATTAAAATTGTAGTTTAACTCTACTTCCCTCAACCTTTCACATACAAACCATCCTAGCTGTGCTAACCTCATTTATAACAGGATGACATCTCCAGGAGGTCGACACACCTCAGACATTCAGTCTGGCCTACACTGACTTTTTCTTTGTTCCATTGTCCCTGAAACTTATTCAAGATTTACCGCCCTTTCTCATATCACGTGTCTCAACTCTTGACCACTGTTGATGACGTATGCCATTTATTATGATGTGTACAGATGGGTTAGCCAATCAAATCCATGGAAGCGTCATACCTGTGTATTGCTTGAATATAAGACCACGCAACACCGTTCGGGGGCACTTCTGCTGGATACCACTCACGTGCGCTATCCTGAAGTCCTTGCGCTCGTATGTTTTCTCAATAAATCAGACTTAACCTCTTTGAGCGAACCTTGGCAAATATTTTACTTTCGATCATATTTAATTCCACTACATACCACTTAAACTATGTAGGCCTAGTGGACAACATGTAGCATCAACTCACTGTTTGTTTGTAGTCTTGGCTCCTTGCATCCGAGCATCGCTGGAGGGGTTTGGGTGCTACGTCCTTATAGCCTCTATCCTTACTCACCTCATCTACGTCCTTATAGCCTCTATCCTTACTCACCTCACCTCATAGGCTCACCTCATCTACGTCCTTACAGCCTCTATCCTTACTCACCTCATCTACATCCTTATAGCCTCTATCCTTACTCACCTCATCTACGTCCTTATAGCCTCTATCCTTACTCACCTCACCTCATAGGCTCACCTCATCTACGTCCTTACAGCCTCTATCCTTACTCACCTCATCTACATCCTTATAGCCTCTATCCTTACTCACCTCATCTACGTCCTTATAGCCTCTATCCTTACTCACCTCACCTAGTAGACTCACCTCATCTACGTCCTTATAGCCTCTATCCTTACTCACCTCACCTAGTAGACTCACCTCATCTACGTCCTTACAGCCTCTATCCTTACTCACCTCACCTAGTAGACTCACCTCATCTACGTCCTTACAGCCTCTATCCTTACTCACCTCATCTACATCCTTATAGCCTCTATCCTTACTCACCTCATCTACGTCCTTATAGCCTCTATCCTTACTCACCTCATCTACGTCCTTATAGCCTCTATCCTTACTCACCTCACCTAATAGGCTCACCTCATCTACATCCTTATAGCCTCTATCCTTACTCACCTCATCTACGTCCTTATAGCCTCTATTCTTACTCACCTCATCTATGTCCTTACAGCCTCTATCCTTACTCACCTCATCTATATCCTTACAGCCTCTATCCTTACTCACCTCATCTACGTCCTTATAGCCTCTATCCTTACTCACCTCATCTATGTCCTTATAGCCTCTATCCTTACTCACCTCATCTACGTCCTTATAGCCTCTATCCTTACTCACCTCATCTATGTCCTTATAGCCTCTATCCTTACTCACCTCATCTACGTCCTTATAGCCTCTATCCTTACTCACCTCATCTATGTCCTTATAGCCTCTATCCTTACTCACCTCACCTAAAAGGCTCACCTCATCTTTTTTTTTAATTAATTTTTTATTGGTTTATTTAGTGAGGACAGTGCATATTGATGAACACATATAAATACATGACTGTATTAACATTTCAGATTTAGGTAGAAGCTAGTTTCCACCTGCAGTCCTCAAACATTAAACATTAAAAAGAAGTACTCACAGAAGAACAACAAATCTAATACTTTGTGATTGTGAGATGTGGGATGAATCCTCAGATCAGTGAGAAGTCCTGTGGGCTTCATGCTTTCATCCTGGGTGTCTCTCTACCATCTCTTTATGCCTCTGGCCCCTGGCTATGCTTGAACCCTGGTTAGGAGATCAGAGAATTAGAACAGGATTTATTTATTTTTTTTATCTCTGAGATACATTTGTTTGAATATAGGGCTACCTCTAATTATCATTTAATACTGCTTTTCTCTCTCTTTCTTTTTTAGTCTACTGTACTGTAGAGGGTGGTTTAAGGCTATGCTAGGACACACACACCTCCCCAAAATGTCTCTCATTTCTGAAACTCAACATATAATATGTAATTTTAGGAAAGAGTTTGTTTTAACACCCTACGATATGATGCTTTTTTTTATTGGGAGTGGGTCCCCTGGAGAGATGGACAGTGGTGAATGTGTGTGAAATTAATTCATTAATTATTAATCTGGAATATGTATATATTTATACTCAGGGCAGGAGAGATGCATCTATTATTCAGCAGGGCTCAGCTTATGAGATTTATCATTGTTAAGTGAGGCTCCAGTGTATGTGAGCGGCAACATTGGACCCTGGTCCTCCGTAATTGCGTGTGTGCGTGTGTGTGTGTGTGTGTGTGTGTGTGTGTGTGTGTGTGTCCGAAATGTTTAATCAAGCCTTGTTTGCCTGTATAACAAAAGAGCCATGTATATACTGTGTGTGTGTGTGTGTGAGGTTTATGTATCGCTTAATCAAGAGTGTCATTGCTCTTCATATCATGCAGAAGAGATGGGAGCATGAGTAATGGTGGTGTGGCGTGTGAGCACTGCCTGTGTGTGTGTGTGTGTGTGTGTGTGTGCGTGTGTGTGTGTGTGTGTGTGTGTGTGTGTGTGTGTGGTGTGTGTGTGTGTGTGTGTGTGTGTGTGTGTGTGTGTGTGCGTGTGTGGTGTGTGTGCGTGTGTGTGTGTGTGTGTGTGTGTGTGTGTGATGTTCAGAATGGAGAATTAAGCAGCCTGTCATCCATCTCAGTGAGAGCTGGGACATTACCAGCTATAATGAAGAGACCTCGGCAATCGATAGCTCCTTTCCACATTCCCCCTCTCCCCCACACCATCATACCCCACACCTCCAACACCCCCCACACCATCATACCCCACACCTCCAACACCCCCCCACACCATCATACCCCACACCTCCAACACCACCATACCCCACACCTCCAACACCATCATACCCCACACCTCCAACACCATCATACCCCACACCTCCAACAACATGATACCCCACACCTCCAACACCACCATACCCCACACCTCCAACACCATGATACCCCACACCTATAACACCATCATACCCCACACCTCCAACACCATGATACCCCACACCTCCAACACCATGATACCCCACACCTCCAACACCACCATACCCCACACCTCCAACACCATCATACCCCACACCTCCAACACCACCATACCCCACACCTCCAACACCATGATACCCCACACCTCCAACACCATGATACCCCACACCTATAACACCATGATACCCCACACCTCCAACACCGTCATACCCCACACCTCCAACACCATGATACCCCACACCTCCAACACCATGATACCCCACACCTATAACACCATGATACCCCACACCTACAACACCATGATACCCCCACACCTCCAACACCATGATACCCCACACCTATAACACCATGATACCCCACACCCCCCACACCATGATACCCCACACCTCCAACACCATGATACCCTCACACCTACAACACCATGATACCCCACACCTCCAACACCATGATACCCCACACCTCCAACACCATCATACCCCACACCTCCAACACCCCCCCCACCATCATACCCCACACCTCCAACACCATCATACCCCACACCTCCAACACTCCCCCACACCTCCAACACCATCATACCCCACACCTCCAACACCCCCCCACACCTCCAACACCATGATACCCCACACCTCCAACACCATGATACCCCACACCCCCAACACCATGATACCCCACACCTCCAACACCATGATACCCCACACCTATAACACCATGATACCCCACACCTCCAACACCCCCCAACACCATCATACCCCACACCTCCAACACCCCCACACCATGATACCCCACACCTCCAACACCCCCACCCCATAATACTCCACACCTCCAACACCCCCCCACACCATGATACCCCACACCTCCAACACCCCCCACACCATGATACCCCACACCTCCAACACCCCCCACACCATCATACCCCACACCTCCAACACCATCATACCCCACACCTCCAACAGCATGATACACCACACCCCCCACACCATGATACCCCACACCTCCAACACCCTCCCACACCATCATACCCCACACCTCCAACACCATGATACCCCCACACCTCCAACACCATGATACCCCCACACCTCCAACACCATGATACCCCACACCTATAACACCATGATACCCCACACCTCCAACACCATGATACCCCCACACCTCCAACACCATGATACCCCCACACCTCCAACACCATGATACCCCCACACCCCCAACACCATGATACCCCACACCTCCAACACCATGATACCCCCACACCTCCAACACCATGATACCCCACACCTTTAACACCATGATACCCCACACCTATAACACCATGATACCCCACACCTATAACACCATGATACCCCACACCTATAACACCATGATACCCCACACCTATAACACCATGATACCCCACACCTATAACACCATGATACCCCACACCCCTCACACCATGATACCCCACACCTATAACACCATGATACCCCCACACCTCCAACACCATGATACCCCACACCTATAACACCATGATACCCCACACCTATAACACCATGATACCCCACACCTATAACACCATGATACCCCCACACCTCCAACACCATGATACCCCACACCTCCAACACCATGATACCCCACACCTTCAACACCATCATACCCCCACACCTCCAACACCCCCCACACCTCCAACACCATCATACCCCACACTTCCAACACCATCATACCAACACCTCCAACACCATGATACCCTCACACCTACAACACCACGATACCCCCAAACCATGATACCCCACACCTACAACACCATGATACACCCACACCTACAACACCACGATACCCCCACCCCATGATACCCCACACCTACAACACCATGATACCCCCACCCCTACAACACCATGATACACCCACTCCATGATACCCACACACCTACAACACCACGATACCCCCACACCATGATACCCCCTGCGGTCAATCGACACGGTCACGGCTCTTCTCTGTCCTGGACCCTCAGTGGTGGAATGAACTGCCCACTGACGTCAGGACAGCAGAGTCGCTGCCCATCTTTCGTCGCAGGCTCAAAACTCATCTCTTCAAGAAGTACTACATCAATCCTCCCTCCTAAGCACTTATTGTAATTTATTGTATTATATTGTATTATATTGCACTGTACTTTAGATTGCTATTCTTGCACTTTGCCTTCAGCACTAGATTATGCTCTTAGCAAGGTCATTATAGTTAACGAAAACTAACTAAAAAACGAAAACTAGGTGTGAAAAAACATTTTAGTTAACTGAAATAAAAATACAAACTAGACTTTACAAAAAAACGATAACTAACTAAAACTGTATTGTGTGTTTACAAAACTAACTAAAATAAACTAAAATTATAGAAAAAATTTCCTTAGTTTTAGTCTTTTTCATTTCATACATAAGCCTAGTATTTTGGGTGGATATGAAATCTATCCTCCATTTTGTCTTTAGCTGTGCCCCTGCACAGAAGTAACCTGACGTGCACCAGATGGTTTGTTTCACACGGAGTGAAACAACCAAGGTTATAATAGTTTTGCTTTTTTCATTAGTTTTTATTTTTATATCGTTTTAACTTTTTGTTTTCAATTTCAGTTTAGTTTTGATTATTTTTCAAGCAGGTTTGCTAGTTTAGTTTAGTTTTTATTTTTTGAAAATGCTTAGTTTTAGTTTAATTTTTATTAGTTTCAGTATTAGTTTTAGTTTTTTTCTTCTTCTGCGCTACCCTCGTGAGACCATCCTGATCTCACAAGCTCACATTACTTCATTCTGTGTGAAACAAACCATCTGGCGCACGTCAGGTTACTTCTGTGCAGGGACACAGCTAAAGAAAAAGGGAGGATAGATTTCATATTCACCCAAAATACTAGGCTTATGTATGAAATGAAAAAGACTAAAACTAAGGACATTTTCTCAATAATTTTAGTTTATTTTAGTTAGTTTTGTAAACACACAATACAGTTTTAGTTAGTTATCGTTTTTTTGTAAAGCCTAGTTTTTATTTTTATTTCAGTTTACTAAAATGTTTTTTCACACCTAGTTTTCGTTTTTTAGTTAGTTTTCGTTAACTATAATAACCTTGGAAACAACGTGAGCTCACAAGATCAGGATAGTCTCACCAGGCTAGCGCAGAAGAAAAGAAAAACTAAAACTAATACTGAAACTAATAAAAACTAAACTAAAACTCAGCATTTTCAAAAAATAAAAACTAAACCAAACTAGCAAACCTGCTTTCTGCGTTCTGGCAAGTAGTAGTACATTGTCTCTTCCTACGTTAAATGCAATTATTGTTAGTCGCTTTGGATAAATGCGTCTGCTAAATGACTGTAATGTAATGTAATGTAATGATACCCCACACCTACAACACCATGATACCCCCACATCTACAACACCAGGACTTCATCAGCAGTTTCCTCTCCTACACCCATAATAGAACATTCTCCCATTCTCTGCTTTGTTTCTGCATTGACCCTGGGTGGTTTGAGGGGAGAGAAACGTTCACCTTGGGTATTGAACTCAGCAG
>NC_140259.1:513740-531240 GCF_949987555.1 Borostomias antarcticus
GGCCTCTGACGATACCACAGCGCAGCAGCACTGGTGACCGCGGGTTGACTCCTGTGTTTGTCGAATTTTGAGAATAACTGATTTGAGAGAGAGAGAGAGAAGGGGGGGAGTGAGAGAGAGAGAAGGGGGAGGAGAGAGAGAGAGAGAAGGGGGGGAGTGAGGGAGAGAGAGAGAGAGAAGGGGGGGAGTGAGAGAGAGAAGGGGGGGAATGAGAGGGAGAGAGAGAGAGAAGGGGGGGGTGAGAGGGAGAGAGAGAGAGAGAAGGGGGAGAGTGAGAGGGAGAGAGAGAGAGAGAGGGGGGGAGAGAGAGAGAGAGAGAGAGAGAAGGGGGGGAGAGAGAAAGAGAGAAGGGGGGAGAGAGAGAGAGAGAGAAGGGGGGGAGTGAGAGGGAGAGAGAGAGAGAGAAGGGGGGAGAGAGAGAGAGAGAGAAGGGGGGGAGTGAGAGGGAGAGAGAGAGAGAAGGGGGGGAGAGAGAGAGAGAGAAGGGGGGGAGTGAGGGAGAGAGAGAGAGAGAGAAGGGGGGGAGTGAGAGAGAGAAGGGAGGGAGTGAGAGGGAGAGAGAGAGAGAAGGGGGGGTGAGAGGGAGAGAGAGAGAGAGAAGGGGGAGAGTGAGAGGGAGAGAGAGAGAGAGAGAGGGGGGGGAGAGAGAGAGAGAGAGAGAGAGAGAAGGGGGGGAGAGAGAGAGAGAGAGAAGGGGGGGAGTGAGAGGGAGAGAGAGAGAGAGAAGGGGGGAGAGAGAGAGAAGGGGGGGAGTGAGAGGGAGAGAGAGAGAGAGAAGGGGGGGAGAGAGAGAGAGAGAGAGAAGGGGGGGAGTGAGAGAGAGAGAGAGAGAGAAGGGGGGGGAGAGAGAGAGAGAGAGAAGGGGGGGAGTGAGAGAGAGAGAAGGGGGGGGAGTGAGAGGGAGAGAGAGAGAGAGAGAGAAGGGGGGGAGTGAGAGAGAAGGGGGGAGTGAGAGAGAGAGAGAGAGAGAGAGAGAGAGAAGGGGGGGAGAGAGAGAGAGAGAGAAGGGGGGGAGTGAGAGGGAGAGAGAGAGAGAGAAGGGGGGGAGAGAGAGAGAGAGAGAAGGGGGGGAGTGAGAGAGAGAGAGAGAGAGAGAGAAGGGGGGGAGTGAGAGGAGAGAGAGAGAGAGAAGGGGGGACAGTGAGAGGGAGAGAGAGAGAGAGAGAGAAGGGGGGGAGTGAGAGGGAGAGAGGGAGAGAGAGAGAGAGAAGGGGGGAGTGAGAGGGAGAGATATTGGGAGTATAATGCTGTAAGTGTCAGAGTGGGAGAAGCAGAGAGAAGGTGGAGGGTTATGTGAGTCCCTGCTGCAGTATCTAATGAGCTCGCTACAAGCTGCCTCGGTCTCCAAGGGGATAATTAAAATAAAACTGTGAGATGACAGTTGCCATGACAGAGACGGCGTCTGACAACAGTCTGCAGATGGAGCGAGACCTGCGCTTATTTGATAAGGAGGGGATCTGAGAAGCTGAAAATTAGAAATATACTCACTCGATAGGGAACCCCTGTCGACCCAGCCTGTCTTACCCACGTTGACTGCAACAAATGTCTACCTCTTTCATGTGAGAGTAACCCCATTCTGAACCAGACTCTCGCCCCCAGACTGTAGCAGGGCGGTCCGGGGGTCGGGGGTGTGAGTAATGAGGGTTAGCTGGGGATCTTTGGAGCTTTTACCCCAGGCTACTTCACCTTTCCTTATGCCGTATGTGACTGTAATTTAATGTTGTTGAATCATGATTTTAATTGTCGTATTATTATTATTACTGATTGCACTTTTATGTTTTTTTACTGTAAAGCACTCTGTGCACTTGTGCTGGGAAGGGTGCTTTATAAATAAAGTTTTACTTACCAACGACGGGCTGTGTGCTGTAGGTGATGATGAGAGAGACGAAGGGCTTCATAAAGTCTCAAAATGGCCTTGAACTGGTCTGAAACTGGCCCTAGTGTGTGAGTGTGTGAGGGGGTACAACTGGACCTAGTGTGTGAGTGTGTGAGGGGGTACAACTGGACCTAGTGTGTGAGGGGGTGAGGGGGTACAACTGGCCCTAGTGTGTGAGGGGGTGAGGGGGTACAACTGGCCCTAGTGTGTGAGGGGGTGAGGGGGTACAACTGGCCCTAGTGTGTGAGGGGGTGAGGGGGTACAACTGGCCCTAGTGTGTGAGGGGGTACAACTGGCCCTAGTGTGTGAGGGGGTGAGGGGGTACAACTGGACCTAGTGTGTGAGGGGGTGAGGGGGTACAACTGGCCCTAGTGTGTGAGGGGGTGAGGGGGTACAACTGGACCTAGTGTGTGAGGGGGTGAGGGGGTACAACTGGACCTAGTGTGTGAGGGGGTGAGGGGGTATAACTGGACCTAGTGTGTGAGGGGGTGAGGGGGTACAACTGGCCCTAGTGTGTGAGTGTGTGAGGGGGTGACGGGGTACAAGTGTTGCAGTGCTAGAAGCTTTGCAAACTTTTATTTATTTACACACAGGACCTTGGAGGTTGTTTTGTTGGCCACGCAGCATTTACACACCATCAATCAATCAATCAATCAATCAAAGCTTTATTTGTATAGCGCATTTCATACCCAGAGGCAACACAATGCGCTGACACCAACACACACGGATGAGAGTGGCGACACGGAACACAACACACAAACACACAACACACAAACACACAACACACAAACACACAACACACAAACACATGCGTTTCAGCAGTCGCCAGTGGAATTTGACGTCTGCATTTCACCCATCCAAGCTGTCCTCCTCCAGGGGCAGCCAGGGGCAGTGGGCAGCCTGGTCAGTGGCGCCTGGGGACCAAGTCCAGTGCTCAGTCCAGGTCCTGGTCAGGGACCGGACTGAAGAGCATCTGTTCCTCTGCATGTTTTTTGTATTGGGTTCTTGGGAGGAAACCCTTGTGAACACAGGGAGAACATGCAAACTCTGCACAGAAAGGCCCGGGAGATACCCCACCTGAGTACCTGACTACCCTGGGAGATACCCCACCTGAGTACCTGACCACCCTGGGAGATACCCCACCTGAGTACCCCACAACCCTGGGAGATACCCCACCTGAGTACCTGACCACCCAGGAGATACCCCATCTGAGTACCTGACCACCCTGGGAGATACCCCACCTGAGTACCTGACTACCCTGAGGGAGATACCCCACCTGAGTACCTGACCACCCTGGGGGAGATACCCCACCTGAGTACCTGACAACCCTGGGGGAGATACCCCACCTGAGTACCTGACCACCCTGGGAGATACCCCACCTGAGTACCTGACCACCCTGGGAGATACCCCACCTGAGTACCTGACCACCCTGGGAGATACCCCACCTGAGTACCTGACCACCCTGGGAGATACCCCACCTGAGTACCTGACAACCCTGGGGGAGATACCCCACCTGAGTACCTGACAACCCTGGGAGATACCCCACCTGAGTACCTGACCACCCTGGGGGAGATACCTCACCTGAGTACCTGACCACCCTGGGAGATACCCCACCTGAGTACCTGACAACCCTGGGAGATACCCCACCTGAGTACCTGACAACCCTGGGAGATACCCCACCTGAGTACCTGACAACCCTGAGGGAGATACCCCACCTGAGTACCTGACCACCCTGGGAGATACCCCACCTGAGTACCTGACTACCCTGGGAGATACCCCACCTGAGTACCTAACCACCCTGGGAGATACCCCATCTGAGTACCTGACCACCCCGGGAGATACCCCACCTGAGTACCTGACTACCCTGGGAGATACCCCACCTGAGTACCTAACCACCCTGGGAGATACCCCACCTGAGTACCTAACCACCCTGGGAGATACCCCACCTGAGTACCTGACTACCCTGGGAGATACCCCACCTGAGTACCTGACTACCCTGGGAGATACCCCACCTGAGTACCTAACCACCCTGGGAGATACCCCACCTGAGTACCTAACCACCCTGGGAGATACCCCACCTGAGTACCTGACTACCCTGGGAGATACCCCACCTGAGTACCTGACCACCCTGGGAGATACCCCACCTGAGTACCTGACAACCCTGGGAGATACCCCACCTGAGTACCTGACCACCCTGGGAGATACCCCACCTGATTACCTGACCACCCTGGGAGATACCCCACCTGAGTACCTGACCACCCTGGGAGATACCCCACCTGAGTACCTGACAACCCTGGGAGATACCCCACCTGAGTACCTGACCACCCTGGGAGATACCCCACCTGATTACCTGACCACCCTGGGAGATACCCCACCTGAGTACATGACAACCCTGGGGAGATACCCCACCTGAGTACCTGACTACGCTGGGGAGATACCCCACCTGAGTACCTGACTACGTTGGGGAGATACCCCACCTGAGTACCTGACTACGCTGGGGAGATACCCCACCTGAGTACCTGACTACGTTGGGGAGATACCCCACCTGAGTACCTGACTACGTTGGGGAGATACCCCACCTGAGTACCTGACCACCCTGAGGGAGATACCCCACCTGAGTACCTGACTACCCTGGGGAGATACCTCACCTGAGTACCTGACTACGCTGGGGAGATACCCCACCTGAGTACCTGACTACGCTGGGGAGAACATCCTCAGTGCTGACATCGTCCCAAGTGGGAATCGAACCCAGGACCTTGGTGCTGCGAGGGGACAGCACTGCGCCACCGTGCTGCTTAAACCATGTCCATGTGTGACTCACATTCAGCTCTCAATCTAACGTCTCAGGTTGTACTGTAGTATCAAACCAACAGAGTTGCCCTCTAGGCCACTATTTTCTATTGTTGTCCATCGCAAACTCACTATTTCCTGCCACTGCTGAGTTTGGTACAATGAAGATGGTTGAACATTGCATTGAAGACGCAACAAACTTGGCGGAGGCGAGAAATAGAGTTTACAACAGACAAAACTGAGCACTTAGCCCCGGCATGAAAACACCAGCCTCCCTAAACCCCCTCTTTGACCCACGTCATGGCCATAGTACTGTAGTGCTTTTCTGTCACCTCAAACTAATATACAAATGATTAGTAACAGACACAATAACTGTGTTTAAGAGAAAACACATGTGGCCCAATAGAAAAAGCAGACAATGTGTTCAAGACCAGGACAAAGGAAAAGTAACTGTTTTATCACTTCACACACGCACATGCCCGCACACACATGCACACACACACACATTCTCCTCAGACCCCCCATCCACACACACACACACACACACACACACACACACACACACACACACACACACACACACACACACACACACACACAGACACACACACACTACAGATGCAGTTTTTCGCCTCACACTCTTCCATTGCTCCCCGGAACACATAAATCCAGCCGTGCATGTCCACATGTGCTCACACCAGCAGTAGACACGCACATTAGCTACAAATGAGCCATTCATCCCTTGAGTAGTGTGTTTATTACACGGGGAGGGGGGGTCAGTGTCACACTGCGCTGCCTTGGCCCCAGACAGGCCTGGCATCATGGCAGCCATGCATTTGATGCGAAAAAAATAGCCTTTTTAATTGATTTCCATTCATCGATTCATGCTGCCCTTGTGACTCTGTATTTCTCAGAAACCTGCCGTTGGCTCGCCTAATTTGTTGTTAATGCCCGGGAGACAGAGAGATGTGTGTGTTGGGGGGTCCGCCGCCTGGTTCTGTGTGAAATATAGACCTCTAAAATCCTGCCAAGAGCATTATGAACCTGCCTCTCAACCCAAGCTGCAATAACAAACCTCTTTAAATCTCACAGCATTGCCTGCCATTTTCAACGCTCGCCCAACTCTCTCTTTAAAGGTTTTTTTTTTCATTCCACAGACAATACATAAAGCAAGCATCCATTATATGTCCCAAAGTGTTGAAACAGCACATTTTCTCTCTCTCTGTGTCCTGTAAATGGGATTTTAATTAACAGTAAAGCCATGCAATGACTTGGAAAGGCAGTAATGAAGTTTTTACACAGGGGTAATTTACAGCCAGCGGTCGTGAATTCCAGCGATATGATCATGGGCTGCATCCAGACAAGCACAACAGCGCTGCCTTTGTTTGTGCGTGCGGCACAAAAAATAGCGAGACTGTTAACACACAATGGCCCCAGATGCCTGCATTGTGTGTTTTGCCATCTCCTCGCCGCGGCGCTGAATGTGGTCGGATGCGGCGGACCGTCCTTCCTCAGGAGCCATTGAGGTAAAACAATGGGGCCCCAGAGCAGCCGTACACAGCGGGGCCCCCAGTACATTAGACATTGTCTTGGTGGCTGTAATCCAAGATAAAGATGCACACCCTGACGTGATGGCTGCTAGGTGGCTAGCTAGGAGAGAGAGGAAGCTAGGAGAGAGGACAGCTGGGAGAGAGAGGAAGCTAGGAGAGAGAGGAAGCTAGGAGAGAGAGGAGCTAGGAGAGAGAGGAAGCTAGGAGAGAGAGGAAGCTAGGAGAGAGAGAGGAAGCTAGGAGAGAGAGGAAGCTAGGAGAGAGAGGAAGCTAGGAGAGAGAGGAGCTAGGAGAGAGAGGACAGCTGGGAGAGAGAGGAGCTAGGAGAGAGAGGAGCTAGGAGAGAGAGGAGCTAGGAGAGAGGAAGCTAGGAGAGAAAGGAAGCTAGGAGAGAGAGGAAGCTAGGAGAGAGGAAGCTAGGAGAGAGAGGAGCTAGGAGAGAGAGGAGCTAGAAGAGAGAGGAAGATAGGAGAGAGAGGAGCAAGGAGAGAGAGGAGCTAGGAGAGAGAGGAGCTAGAAGAGAGAGGAGCTAGGAGAGAGAGGAGCTAGAAGAGAGAGGAAGCTAGGAGAGAGAGGAAGCTAGGAGAGAGAGGAGCTAGGAGAGAGAGGAAGCTAGGAGAGAGAGGAAGCTAGGAGAGAGAGGAGGCTAGGAGAGAGAGGAAACTAGGAGAGATAGGAGCTAGGAGAGAGAGGAGCTAGGAGACAGAGGAGCTAGGAGAGAGGAAGCTAGGAGAGAGGAAGCTAGGAGAGAGGACAGCTGGGAGAGTGAGGAAGCTAGGAGAGAGGACAGCTGGGAGAGAGAGGAAGCTAGGAGAGAGGAAGCTTGGAGAGAGAGGACAGCTAGGAGAGAGAGGAAGCTAGGAGAGAGAGGAAGCTAGGAGAGAGGAAGCTAGGAGAGAGAGGACAGCTGGGAGAGAGAGGAAGCTAGGAGAGAGGAAGCTAGGAGAGAGAGGACAGCTGGGAGAGAGAGGAAGCTAGGAGAGAGGAAGCTAGGAGAGAGAGGAAGCTGGGAGAGAGGAAGCTAGGAGAGAGAGGAAGCTAGGAGAGAGAGGAAGCTGGGAGAGAGAGGAAGCTAGGAGAGAGAGGACAGCTAGGAGAGAGGACAGCTGGGAGAGAGAGGAAGCTAGGACCACGAAGCCCCATTTTATCCTGCCATCCAACCACAACTCTGTCCCAGAGTCGCTATACAATCATAAAAGTTATTTTTCTCCCCAGAGATGCTGAGAGCTAATACCCCTCCGATTACACATTTTTAAGAAAAGCATAAATCACACTTTTAATTTAGTCATTAAAACACATAGACGTGCAAGGAAAATGTAATGGTAATTATAACACAATTTTACAAAGAAAGATTTTGATCATTGTATTGAATGTGTGACCTGCTCCAGCATTTTCAGTAGCAGTTAATATACGTTTGGAATAGATTTTAAGCTTTCCAACTGTCTATAGACCATGTTTAGCAGCTCCCAATACTGACTCCCTGATGAATCACCAGTCAGCTGTCTTATAGTGCGTTTGACCGTCTCTCTCTCCTGAGCCACAGACGCTCGGAGCAGGCGAGCTTCCTTCTGTGGTTTCTGGCTGGGCGCTCGCTTGGATATAAAAAAGAAGAAGATCAAAACCAAATCATAGTGAAAAACTATGGGAAATGCGACGATACGAAATTATTTACATGATATTTTGAAAGTTTACACAATATGTTGCCGGTCTGAAGGCCTCCTCAGCCCTGAAGAGGCTAGGGTGTTCAGCTCGGGGATGGGAGCAAGGCTATTAGTTAGTCCATTTCCAGACTGTCCAAACAGAACATTACCACTCAGTCAACAGAGATAGCCTAGCCGAGAAGACCCCCTCCCGGAAACCACTCCTTCAAAGCCTGAACTCCCGTTCACCGCCGCCCCCCTCCTCCTGGACCCTGGACCCCCCAGCGGGCGTTGCTGCCGCCTAGCCTTTCAAGCGCGGACCCCCGCGTCCAGCTCGGCGCAGGGTGCCCCTACACCCCCCTGCTTTCAGCGCAGCGCGGGAGAGAGAGAGCCATGAAACAAACATCAGAGGGACGGATCTCTGCCTGCCATATTTCATCTCACAACCCCCCAGACAGACAGGGGGGTAGGGGGCACCTGTAGCCCCTTTCCCTGCTCTGAACTCTGGAGGAGAGGCTGCAGAGCTTAGGCCTGTCAGCGTGGTTAATGTTTCCTCTCTCTGGGCTGGCTGGACCGTGTGAGTAGCCTACGGTGTGAGAGGCTGTGGGCAGAGGTAGGGGGGATGCAGAGGACTCCAGAGCACACACTCAACACACCCTCAGTCAGAGAGGATTCTGGGAGAACAAAATAATGTCAGTTCCCATTAATGTCAGCCGTTCGCTAATCTCACCTAAGAGATTGCTCATCTCTCTCTCTCTCTGTTTCTGTCTGGTCCCTGAGGCCTCGTACCAAACCAACAGCAACTACTTTACTCAAACGTCTGGATGAGACCGCTGGGGAAGAAGGATGATGTTCTGCAGTGCTGTAGTTAACATTTACCATATAACTAATGAGAAATATGTCTTTAATACGGATCTGGATTCTGGATATGGCAATATTATATGAGATGAGTCTCAGATAAAGGCCATTAAAGGAGTAGTAAAGGGAAAATGCATGTTTAGCCCTGTTTTAAGGTTACTTATGATCATATACAATGGTTCAGATCAAACAGTTGACAAAACTAGCACTTTTGAGAAAGTCTGATAATTGCTCTACCACCGTTTTGGTCATACAATGGATGTGGGTGGGCACCTTGAAAAATCATTCAAAAACATGTTAAACTCTCAATTTCAAAGACAAGAAGCTTTAATATAGTGTAGTATAGTGTAATATAGTGTAGTATAGTGTAGTGCAGTGTAGTATAGTGTAATGTAGTGTAGTATAGTGTAATATAGTGTAGTATAGTGTAGTATAGTGTAGTCTAGTGTAATACAGTGTAATATAGTGTAATACAGTGTATTATAGTGTAGTTTAGTGTAATATAGTGTAGTATAGTGTAATATAGTGTAATATAGTGTAATATAGTGTAGAATAGTGTAATATAGTGTAATATAGTGTAGTCTAGTGTAATACAGTGTAATATAGTGTAATACAGTGTAGTATAGTGTAGTTTAGTGTAATATAGTGTAGTATAGTGTAGGATAGTGTAGTATAGTGTAATATAGTGTAGTATAGTGTAATATAGTGTAATGTAATGTAGTATAGTGTAGTACAGTGTAATATAGTGTAGTATAGTGTAATATAGTGTAATGTAATGTAGTATAGTGTAATATAGGTTAGTATAGTGTAGTATAGTGTGATATAGTGTAGTATAGTGTAGTATAGTGTAATGTGTAGTATAGTGTAATATAGTGTAGTATAGTGTAATATAGTGTAGTATAGTGTAATATAGTGTAGTATAGTGTAATATAGTGTAGTATAGTGTAGTTTAGTGTAATGTAGTGTAGTATAGTGTAGTATAGTGTAATATAGTGTAGTATAGTGTAATATAATGTAATGTAATGTAGTATAGTGTAGTACAGTGTAATTTAGTGTAGTATAGTGTAATATAGTGTAATGTAATGTAGTATAGTGTAATATAGGTTAGTATAGTGTAGTATAGTGTGATATAGTGTAGTATAGTGTAGTATAGTGTAGTATAGTGTAATGTGTAGTATAGTGTAAAATAGTGTAGTATAGTGTAATATAGTGTAGTATAGTGTAATATAGTGTAGTATAGTGTAATGTAGTGTAGTATAGTGTAATGTAGTGTTGTATAGTGTAGTATAGTGTAGTATAGTGTGATATAGTGTAGTATAGTGTAGTATAGTGTAATGTGTAGTATAGTGTAATATAGTGTAGTATAGTGTAATATAGTGTAGTATAGTGTAATATAGTGTAGTATAGTGTAATATAGTGTAGTATAGTGTAATGTAGTGTTGTATAGTGTAGTATAGTGTAATATAGTGTAGTATAGTGTAATGTAGTGTAGTATAGTGTAATATAGTGTAGTATAGTGTAATATAGTGTAATATAGTGTAATATAGTGTAGTATAGTGTAGTATAGTGTAATGTAGTGTAGTATAGTGTAATATAGTGTGGTATAGTGTAATATAGTGTAGTATATTGTAGTATAGTGTAATATAGTGTAGTATAGTGTAGTATAGTGTAGTATAGTGTAGTATAGTGTAATATAGTGTAATATAGTGTAGTATAGTGTAGTATAGTGTAATATAGTGTCGTATAGTGTAGTATAGTGTAATATAGTGTAGTATAGTGTAATATAGTGTAATATAGTGTAGTATAGTGTAATATAGTGTAATATAGTGTAGTATAGTGTGGTGTATCAGCAGATACTTCAAGTTCAGTCAACGGAATCGGTCTTGGCTTTGAATAGTCTCAGAGCCAGACTCTCTACGGAGGAGAGATTCTGGACTTCGGCTGCTTAGAATTTGTAAAAGGTACAAAGGTACGGTCCGGACTGTCTACTGCGCTCTAGGGAATGTTGACAGGATATCCGCCCGTTTTTTCCCCAACTTCCTTCAACAAAATGTCTGCGTCTGAATACCAGACATAGTTGACAGTCCGGGCCGGAAGTCGACTGACTCGTCTGGCTCGCGAGACTAGGCTTTGAATAATGGTATCGGTGTATCCCTAGCTAGTAGTACAGGCTATGTCTGTGTGTGAAGGTGTCTGCATGTGAGAGACTGTTTGAGTCGTGTGTGTGTGTGTATGTGTGTGTTCCTTTATCACGCACCAGGAGAGAGAGAGAGAGAGAGAGAGAGAGAGAGAGAGTTCAGCTCACCAGCGTCGACTCTGCAAAGATTTGGAACATTCATCAAGTCATTTTGTTCAAAAAAGGGACACAAAACATGCTGCTCTGCTCCCTTCTATGCCGCTGCAGTTTTTTTGTTGTTTGTGTGACACAGATTTGTGTGTGTGTGTGTGTGTGTGTGTGTGTGTGTGTGTGTGTGTGTGCGTGTGTGCGTGTGTGTGTGTGTGTGTGTGGTAACATCGGGCAATGACGCTCCACACCACAATACATGGACAGGATATAGATGTTCCTCCAACATAGCAACTAGGCAGCGATTGGCTGAGAGTGAGCACTTTCTCAGTGTGTGATTGGATGTCTGGTCTGGTGTGAGACAGGGAGCTGCCAGGCAGGACAGAGACACACCGGGAGGGGGGGGGCAGGTAGGCAAAACTTGGCCACAAGGGTGGAGAGTGTGTGAGAGTGTGTGTGAGAGAGATTGGGGTTTGTGTGTCTGCAGTGCTCTCTTGTAGGTATGTGTGTGTGTGTGTGTGCGCGCGCGTGTGTGAGTGTGTATGTGTGTGTGTATCAATGTGCCGCCAAAATACTGTATGTCAGTTAGAGTGCAGCCCCGTGTGTGTGTGTGTGTGTGTGTGTTGGTGGTTGAGGGGTTCAGATCAGACTCAGGGTTGTTGAGGAGGGCAGAGCTGAACGTTATAGAGGATAAGAGGATAGTGGCGATCGAGCTGACCAACGCTGACCAACGCTGACCAACGCTGACCAACGCTGTAGGTTATAAAACAATAACAGTGGACAGGAGCTCAGTCCAACCACAGGTACTCCTCACTCTCTCCAGCTCCTCTCTCCCTGCTTCACAGACCTCCTTCTGACCCTGTCTGGCCTCACTGGTTTCTTCATTAATACTTTTATATCTACCACTGTGTTACTGGAAGTTACTGGTGAACCAGGCATTCGTACGGCTGCCTTACTGGAAGCACTGGTCTTAAATCAGCCGTCATCCGTCTCTCTCTCTCTGTCATCCGTCTCCGTCTCTCTGTCATCCGTCTCTCTCTCTCTGTTTTGCACATTAGAGATCAGGAGAGATGGAGCTAGATTCAGAGCCTGTGTGCCCTGCTGGTCTGTAGGATGACTCATGGCTTTGGCTGTGGTGTGAACCAGTCTGAGGTTAGTGTGTGTGCGTGTGTATGTGTATATGTGTGTGTGTGTGCGCGTGCGTGCGTGTGTCCATGTCTGTATGTGTATGTGTGTTATGTTCCAGCTACCAAGGCTACACAAAAAGGAAGTCAGACTGTAGTAGCCAGTACCCTAGCGAGGCAGGTGGAAGGCCTTGCATGGGGCAGGTGAGTGTGCAGGGTAGGACGGAGGACGGACTGGGGGTCCGGGCAGAGGGGTACGGCGTCGGGTAGGGCCAGCAGCGCCATTGACCCTCTCGTTTGGACAGTTAGATTTGATTTGATTGACAAAAGCAATACATAAGTATATAAAAAACATATGTGTCTGCATTGTCAGGGATAAAACGAAAAGTCCAAGACTTATTTCCATCGTTGTCCCTGTTGTAGCAGAAGTCCAAGTGGAGACATGCACCTGCTTAATGTGCGATGGACACAATAATACTAATGGGCAATTTTACAATAATACAAATGCAATAATACAATAGTGTGAGTACAATACAATAAAAGTTCTCAAAAGCGCCGAATCACTATTCATACATACATGCATACATCCTCACATCATGTTACATCATTGAACATGGCTTATAAAGAAAGGTTGCTGAATAGCAGTTTCCTGATCCTTGTTTTAAAAGCTACTGCACTTTCAACTTCTTTTATGGAGAGAGGCAGTTTGTTCCACTCCACAGCACCAGCATAGATAAAAGATACTCCTCTTGTTTTTGTCCTATGCTTGTAGAGGGCTACATTTCCCAGACAAGCTCTAGTAATGTGTCCATGTGCTATTCTCTTAAAATATTTGTTAAAACAGTTTGGGGCTCTATTATTTAGGATCCTGTGGACCATAGTAAGTTGGATCTGTCTGGTTCTGACCTCAACTGGTAACCACTGGACTTGAATAAATTGTGTCTTCTCCACGTTCCTTCTGTAGTCGCCTAAATTAACCTAACCCTAACCCTAAATGAACCTAACTCTAACCCTAACCCTAAATGAACCTAACCCTGACCTTAAATTAACCTTACCCTGACCCTAACCCTAAATGAACCTAATCCTAACCCTAAATGAACCTAACCCTAACCCTAAATGAAACTAACCCTAAACCTATAAGACGACTCTGATGAGTTTATTCTATGGTATCTGAAGTTTCTGTTTGTTGAGGCTCCTATACCAGGAAGTGATGTCATAGTCAAAGAGACACTGAAGTAGACATGAGGCATACATTTTTAGACATTCCTTGTTTAACAGTGTAGACTTTCTGGCAAGGAACTTGGTTCTGGCATTTATTTTGCCCAGAACTTTTAGGGCCTTGGAGGCGGCTCCTAGAGACTCATCTAGGATACAACCTAGATACTTGACTGAAGGCTGAGGGGTAATTGTTATCCCTCCAGTAGTTAAAACAAGTCTGTCCTCCTTGCTCAACCTTCAGTCTTACCAGG
The DNA here is from genome assembly GCF_949987555.1 of Borostomias antarcticus. Classification (NCBI taxonomy): domain Eukaryota; kingdom Metazoa; phylum Chordata; class Actinopteri; order Stomiiformes; family Stomiidae; genus Borostomias; species Borostomias antarcticus. Next base: position 527,332 of record NC_140259.1, read on the forward strand.
TGCAGTAAGAGCCTATTTTCAGATAGCCAGATTTGAACCCTATCTTGATTGTCTGCTAAAATTTCCTGTATATATATATATATATATATTTTTTTTTTAAATATATATATATATAATTTTTGTCTTTGTGTGATACAAGAATGGTTGAATCGTCAGCATATAAAAACAAGGGACTAGTGCAGGCAGCTTTCATGTAGTTGATGTACAGTAAGAAGAGCAGTGGCCCAAGCACACTGCCCTGGGGAACCCCACAGGAAATAGGCCTCAGACAGAACTCCGTCAACATCTCCTCGCTGGTCCCTCCCTGACAGATAAGACCTCAGCCACCTAATGGCAGAGCCATCTGACCAAAGAGCCTTCATCTTATAGCAGAATGTTATGGTCAACTGTGTCCAAGGCTTTTTGGAGGTCTAGTAAAACAAGACTAGATCAATTTCTTTCCTAATAAAATCTGTGATCTACAGGAGACGTGTCTGTTGATGATTTCCTAAAAACGGACTGCATCTCATAAAATAAATTATATTTACATATGTATTCATACATTTGATTGTGTACAACTCTTTCAAAAACCTTAGTCTGTTAGTAGCCGAGAATGAATGAGCTGAATGCATGACAATGAATGAGCTGAACGCATGAGAATGAATGAACTGGGTTGTTTGTTCGGTCATTGTTTTTCTAGCCGAGAATGAATGAGCTGCAAATAAACTGTTACATCGTCCACCCTGTTATATTACCACCCCGAAGATCCCCCCCATGCTGTATACCATCACCCAGCAGTCATGTGACTCTTTCCGATGGAATGGGATTATGGGAAGTGTAGTGTCTAATGCAGGGGTTCTCAAACTTTTTGGGGCCAGGGACCTCTTATGGCAGAGAACATTTTCCAAGGACCCCCTCCTAATCGTAACACTAATTCAGCATAAGCTTTCCACCACATTTGTACTCTTAGATGCCATTGAAACTAGTTGTATTCTAAAACTTAAATACTTCAGACCTGTTTCATAGTGATAAACAGAAACACATTTCAATTTGAATCATGTTAATACGGCTCATTCTTTTAAAGAGAGGATGTTTTGATTTTGCATTTTATTAAAATTGCATTTTAACTGAAAATAATAACAGAAGCAAGATAGCAGACATTTGAAACGACCAGTCTACTGACATTAAGTGCATCAACTTTTAAAATAAAAATAGGCCTACATTTGAAATGAGCAGTGTACTGACATTAAGAGCAACTTTTAAAATGGGTGGGGGTGGGGGGTGAGGCAGACGCAGTTCAGCTCAAGAGGGATGAGAGATTCCAGGTCCAGCTCATCCAGATTCTGACTGACCGATCTGTCAGAAATACACAAGGAGATAAGCAATAACACACACACACACACACACACACACACACACACACACACACACACACACACACACACACACACACACACGCTCCACACAACTACTCTCTCTCTCCCTCTCTTTCAAATGACATTTAAGAAGATAGCCAATCTTAATATGACTTTCAGTAAATGCTTCAACTTTAAAATAATTAACGTATTCCTCTTTATTCATCACATTCTTAGCTCACACAATTTACAATAACTCACCTGAATTAATGAGATGGATGAGCCTGTCTCTCATGACGCAGTTTTTCCAGTCTTGGAGTGATGGTTGACAGGCAGACTCTAAGATCATTCTCCACATGTAAACGTGACCTGTACTTCGTTTCCATTGCGGTCAAAGTGGAGAATGATGACTGGCAGAGGTAAGTGGAAGGGAAAGGAAGCAATATTCTCATGGCCTCAGCAGAGAGTTCAGGCTACTCATGTGAGAGGGAGGGCCAAAAGTCTGCATGAGGCACCTGCCGGAATCAGATCTTCAATGTCCCATCACAGGATAAGTCCAACAGCTCCTCTTCTGCCTTAGCTGTAAGGCCAGTTGTTGTTGCAGCAGGGGAATAGGAGTCCTGCACCCAGTCCCAGGCATCGATGCTCATGGTGGGCGGCTGTAGCTCAGTTGGTAGAGCGGGTCGTTCAATGATCGAAGGGTCAGTGGTTCGAATCCCAGCTCCGACTGTTCACATGTCGAAGTGTCCTTGAGCAAGATACCTAACCCCAAATTGCTCCCAATGAGCAGGTTAGCACCTTGCATGGCAGCTACCGCCATTGGTGTGTGAATGTGTGTGTGAATGGGTGAATGAGAGGCCATTGTAAAGCGCTTTGAGTGCCGCTAAGGTGGAAAGGCGCTATATAAGTGCAGTCCATTTACCAGTTACCAGTTACATCAGAGAAGTATGAACTGAAGTGCTCGCTCAGTGCAGACGTGGCTACTTCTGTGACTAGTGATGCTTTTAGCCTCTCTCACTCTGAAATGTAATTTAATGCAATGTATTGCTTCATAAATGTTCTTAGCCGGTAGACAAACATACTCCTGGAGCTTGCTCGATCGCCTTGTTGAGAGGGGTCAGGGAAGAATTTTTACAGCTCACTTATCTGGCCCCCGGGTGATTACTGTTTTTTTGCTTCCCTCTGGAATATGTAGAGAGTGGGTCGTATGCCCACCTCCCTTGTTCTCTGTAAAGCGCATTGTGGGTATGAAATGAACTCTGGGTATGAAATGCGCTATACAAATAAAGCTTTGATTGATTGATTGACTAGTCACAGACAGGCTGTTTGTGTGAAGGAAGTCAGTCAGTTGGGGGAACATATCTGTTACTCCGTCTTGCACCCTTCTTCCCTAGAGCTCTGTGTTCTTTATGAAGGCAGTGATTTTGTCGCTGACTTTAAGGATAGATGCATGGCCTCCTTGGACAGAGAGGTTGAGGCTGTATAGCAAGTTGAATATGTCAGCAAGATAGGCCAATTTGGCCAGGCACTCCGGGTCGGAAAAAAACTGCGATGTCGGGTTTGTCCTCTTTCATAAACTCTGGTATCTCACTGCGTAGCTCGAACACCCGCTACACAACTTTACCATGAGAGAGCCGTCGCACTTCAGAGTGATAGAGCAGTGTGTCGTGCCCAGCACCCGTCTCCTTACAAAGATGGCCAAACAAACGTGACTACAGGGCTCTGGACTTCACTGAATTAACTGCAGTTACAACTGTGTTTAAGACAGAGTGAAGATCTGGTTCCATACCTTTGGATGTGAGTGCCTGGCGATGCAGGCTACAGAACGTAGCCATAACCTTCGGGTTGACAGCCTTTATCTGTGCAATAGCTCCACTCTTCCAGCCCCACATCGCCGCGCCGTCCGTACAAACGGCCACAGTTCAGACCCGCTTCAGTCATGAAAGCATCCAGGAGTCTGAATATTTCCTCACCCGTTGTCCTCCCAGGTACCTCCATGCAGAAAAGAAAGTCCTCCGAAATGTTCCCTTCCCATGGATAGCGAAGCAAAACGATCAACTGAGCCGCACTGGAAACATCTGTTGATTCATCCAACTGAATAGAAAATTGCTCACAGGAACGCAATCTATCCAGTAGCTGTGACTCAACGTCAACCGAGAGTTCTTCAATTCTCCTCATCAGTGTCATTTGAGAGAGGTACAGCTTTCAGTTTACAGTATTAGCCGTCTCTGTTCCAAGCATAACTTCACACATTTCAATCGCAGCTGGAAGTATGAGTTCCTCGCCAATAGTGTGTGGCTTCTTACTTTTAGCTATACGTTGTGCCACCAAATAAGAAGCTTTCTGTGCTTTCTCTGAAGTTGTGGTCAGGCTCAACATTCGTGTTTTCGGGCGGGTGTATTCCTCGCTCTTTCGGCGGAAAAAATCTTTTGATTTACCCTGATATTACGGGTGCTTTGTAACCAGATGTCACTTTATCTTGGCTGGCTTCATGGCTTCGCTGAAGACATACGACACATTTTGGTCTCCCGTCGCTGTTCTCAATAAAACCAAACTCGATATAATTGTAGTCATA
>NC_140259.1:543740-564138 GCF_949987555.1 Borostomias antarcticus
TCTTGATGACTGAAACACTATTCCCTTAATGAGACCCCCCACTAGGCCTTGGGGAGACTCCTGATACCACAGACCTCCTGAACACACACACACACACACACACACACACACACACACACACACACACACACATAGACAAGCGCACACGCATACACCCTCCCAATAACACTATCAGATGTCTGCCACACTGTCTGAGTTACAGAGCACTAGCCTTGGCTTTGATAAGGCTGAGCAGGGGGTGCATTGCCCTGCTGTAGTGAGCTGTGTGAAGTGTGTGTGTGTGTGTGTATGTGTGTGCGTATGTGTGTGTGTGTGCGTGGGTGTGTGTGAAGTGTGTGAAGTGTGAAGTGTGTGTGTGTTGTCTCCCAGTACAAAGGCCCAGCTCCAGCTTTCCACACAGGGATATGAGTGGTTCCTCCCTGGGGTCTCACCCTCCCTGGGGTCTCACCCTCCCTGGGGTCTCACTCTCCCTGGGGTCTCACTCTCCCTGGGGTCTCTCCCTCCCTGGGGTCTCACTCTCCCTGGGGTCTCACCCTCCCTGGGGTCTCACCCTCTCTGGGGTCTCACTCTCCCTGGGGTCTCACTCTCCCTGGGGTCTCTCCCTCCCTGGGGTCTCACTCTCCCTGGGGTCTCACTCTCCCTGGGGTCTCTCCCTCCCTGGGGTCTCACTCTCCCTGGGGTCTCACCCTCCCTCAGGGTCTCACCCTCCCTGGGGTCTCACCCTCTCTGGGGTCTCACCCTCCCTGGGGTCTCTCCCTCCCTGTGGTCTCTCCCTCCCTGGGGTCTCACCCTCTCTGGGGTCTCACCCTCCCTGGGGTCTCTCCCTCCCTGTGGTCTCTCCCTCCCTGGGGTCTCACTCTCCCTGGGGTCTCACCCTCCCTCAGGGTCTCACCCTCCCTGGGGTCTCTCCCTCCCTGGGGTCTCTCCCTCCCTGTGGTCTCACCCTCTCTGGGGTCTCACCCTCCCTGGGGTCTCACCCTCCCTGGGGTCTCACTCTCCCTGGGGTCTCTCCCTCCCTGGGGTCTCACCCTCCCTGGGGTCTCACCCTCCCTGGGGTCTCACTCTCCCTGGGGTCTCTCCCTCCCTGGGGTCTCACCCTCCCTGGGGTCTCACCCTCCCTGGGGTCTCACTCTCCCTGGGGTCTCACCCTCCCTGGGGTCTCTCCCTCCCTGGGGTCTCACCCTCCCTGGGGTCTCACCCTCCCTGGGGTCTCACTCTCCCTGGGGTCTCACCCTCTCTGGGGTCTCACCCTCCCTGGGGTCTCACCCTCCCTGTGGTTCTAATGACTGACTGGGCTGGGCTGAGGGAGAGAGGTCCAGCCTCTGAGTTGGGCTGAGGAGAGAGGTCCAGCCTCTGACTGGGCTGGGCTGGGCTGGAGGAGAGAGGTCCAGCCTCTGAGTTGGGCTGAGGAGAGAGGTCCAGCCTCTGACTGGGCTGGGCTGAGGAGAGAGGTCCAGCCTCTGACTGGGCTGGGCTGGAGGAGAGAGGTCCAGCCTCTGAGTTGGGCTGAGGAGAGAGGTCCAGCCTCTGACTGGGCTGGGCTGAGGAGAGAGGTCCAGCCTCTGACTGGGCTGGGCTGGAGGAGAGAGGTCCAGCCTCTGAGTTGGGCTGGAGGAGAGAGGTCCAGCCTCTGACTGGGCTGGGCTGGAGGAGAGAGGTCCAGCCTCTGACTGGGTTGGGCTGAGGAGAGAGGTCCAGCCTCTGAGTTGGGCTGAGGAGAGAGGTCCAGCCTCTGACTGGGTTGGGCTGAGGGAGAGAGGTCCAGCCTCTGACTGGGTTGGGCTGAGGAGAGAGGTCCAGCCTCTGACTGGGTTGGGCTGAGGGAGCGGGGTCCAGCCTCTGACTGACCTCTGACCTCATACATGCTGGTGCCCTCCCCGCTTCAGCCTTGATTGCATGTGACCTGTGACCTGATAGATGAATACAGTTTAAGACACACAAGTGAACTGCAGCTCTACTCATGTGAGATGTCTGTGGGTGGGGTTGATAGAAATTAATTTATCAGTAAGCATAATTTGACTGTAGGGAAGTGTTCTAATGTGAGTCTAGAGAACCCTTTAGAACCTATTCAGTAAGCATTCAACTCACTTTACAAGTACAAGAGACCTGAATACTCATCTTTCTAGGAATAGTAGAACGACAATAGAACTTAACTTTAAATGCAATCATCTCTTTATTAATTAATTGATCATCAGGGCAATGGCAAAAGCAAAAAGTCTTAAATGAATGGTAATAGCAAATAATTGGTAAATATAAAACAAAAGTAAAAAAAAAAAATCATAAGAATATCAGGATGAGGCCCCCTTGGCACAGCATGGTCTCTCTGATCACAGCCTGGTTGACCCTTGACCCTTACAGCAGCCCTAGTCCAGAGCAGCCTGGTTGACCCTTACAGCAGCCTGGTTGACCCTTATAGCAGCCTGGTTGACCTTTACAGCCTGGTTGACCCTTACAGCCTGGTTGACCCTTACAGCCTGGTTGACCTTTACAGCCTGGTTGACCCTTACAGTCTGGTTGACCCTTACAGTCTGGTTGACCCTTACAGCCTGGTTGACCCTTACAGCCTGGTTGACCCTTACAGCAGCCTGGTTGACCCTTGACCCTTACAGCAGCCCTAGTCCAGAGATGACCTCCTTCTCCGTTCAGAGAGGCTTTTCTTCAAACACAACAGCATTTCTTCCACTTCAAACTTCCTGTCTTCCTGGAATCAGAAGCTTGCTCAATTTCTACAATCATGGACTCGGAGAACTCTGGTTCCCAAACTCCACCTGGGTCGCAGGCCATCGCCCCCGGTCAGAATGGGAGAACTCTGGTTCCCAAACTCCACCTGGGTCGCAGGCCATCGCCCCCGGTCAGAAGACAGTGCACCCCGAAGCATCGTTGCTCTTACCTTTTATCCCCTCACCCTTTCCATCTCTCACCTCTCTCTCCTCCTATCATATCAGGCATTTCATCCAAATAAACACCCCTCCCTCGCCTACAGCATTACTTGAATTTCAACCAATCAACGGTACCCAACATGACCTCATCCAGAGTGATCATCCCATGCTTATTTACAGAGCCATCCTTATATAAACACTCGCGTGCGTGTGGATCATATCACATGATTCATATTTGCAATGTCATCCGGACATTCAATCTTATAATGCCAATAATCAACATACGGTCCGTCAAATGAAGCATATGAGCTCAGATGACTTGACTTGATCTTAAATAGACTTGATCTTAAATAGACTTGATCTTAAATAGACTTGATCTTAAATAGGCATTTTCAGGCGTCCTTACTTGAATTCGTGGTACACAGTAGAAATAAGCATAGCCTACAACTTCTATCATGATTCATGTCTAAATCTTACTTCTTAAATCATTGATACACAGATGCACACACTAACCTCGTACTTTGTCAAAAAGTCTCACAGAATAGTGCATAGATATACGTTCTCTAATAAGAATAATGATCAAAATAATCACATAACTAAGGATCACTTCTCGTTGATCCATCCTTCCCACATCCTGTGAACGGAGGAGAGATCTACAGGTACAGTACATCCCCTATTCTTCTGATTCAGTTACAGACAGTACAGTCACACATGGTAGTCATACAGTCACACATGGTAGTCGTACAGTCACACATGGTGGTCATACAGTCACACATGGTAGTCACACAGTCACACATGGTAGTCATACAGTCACACATGGTAGTCATACAGTCACACATGTTAGTCATACAGTCACACATAGTAGTCATACAGTCACACATAGTAGTCATACAGTCACACATGTTAGTCATACAGTCACACATAGTAGTCATACAGTCACACATAGTAGTCATACAGTCACACATGGTAGTCACACAGTCACACATGGTGGTCATACAGTCACACATGGTGGTCGTACAGTCACACATGGTGGTCATACAGTCACACATGGTGGTCATACAGTCACACATGGAAGTCATACAGTCACACATGGTAGTCATACAGTCACACATGGTAGTCACACAGTCACACATGGTGGTCATACAGTCACACATGGTGGTCATACAGTCACACATGGTAGTCATACAGTCACACATGGTGGTCATACAGTCATACATGGTGGTCATACAGTCACACATGGTAGTCATACAGTCACACATGGTGGTCATACAGTCACACATGGTAGTCACACAGTCACACATGGTAGTCACACAGTCACACATGGTGGTCATACAGTCATACAGTCACACATGGAGCTCACATCTATCCTGATCAACCCTTTATACTCACTCCCTCTGCCCCTCTTTAAGGGTTAAGGTTTAAGGCCTAGTGTTATTTTTCAGTACTGTCGGCACGTGAAACGTCATATCACTTGATAGTGTGTGTGTGTGTGTGTGTGTGTGCGTCTCCTCTATGGGGGTGAAATGTGCCATTTCTTACCGCACGGAGCGAACTGAGCTGCATACGGAGCTGACAAACGTACGTGTTTACGTGAGTGAAATCCATTCGACTCCCATTGTATTTGATAGGAGGACTGACGTGACTCACGACATTTTGTCCTAGCGACGGCGGCGGCCTGAAGTAAGTCAGCAATGTGTGCATTGGTCGCGGCATTCGCGTGGCTCACGTTAGCTCCCGTTATTATGGCCCGTGTGGATTTGCTAACTGAGAAGACAAACCTGACGAACGTCGCTACTTGCCCACGCGTGGTATTGCGAACGTAGCTAACGTCGCTACTTGCCCACGCGTGGTATTGAGGAACGTCGCCGTCACCATCATTAGGTTACTTAAGCTGCTAGTTCTCTTGTTAGCTCTGATATGGCTAGCCAGCCTCCGTCCAGTGAGATCACTGATATGACAACTTAAGTTAGATTTTTGAGCCTAAATAATAGCAGGCTACTAACAGATAACCTGGTTAATATATGTTATTATTCCTACTATTGTGCTTACTGTGTGTTGCTGACAAGATAAATTATGTTATATTATTATTGCCACCGTCATTTGGCTTAGCTTATGTTCTCCAGCCACGCCAAGTGCTGTGGTAGTAGCTAACTCACTGGTGTTATATTTATTTACATTGTCCCTGCATCCTGTCTAATATGTCTCCATCTGTGTTATGCACCATGGGCCGAAAGAAAATTTGTAGTATATTGTGAAGTAGGCTCATTGGCAAAATAAAAGTGTATTGTTCAATATGACTAGGCTACTTGTCAACCATAGGGCTGTCACGGTTAGGAATTATCCTGAGCGTTCAAATTGATAGATTTCAACCGCGGTCTGCGTTTTACGCTGTTTTTTTATTATTTCGTTTTACACTACATTTTATCTATATCCTATGTGTGTAGCCTAGTTGTGGCCTACATTATTCGTTTTTATCTAACGAAATACATTAAATAAATGAGGGTACAGGAATGCAATGGTGCGCACAGCACACAAACAGGCAAATCATTCGACATAGTAAAATAATAACAACAACAATAAAGACCTAAAGGGCAAAGGCAATGTTTGCTGTGCACTAAAGTAAGCTTAGGCTAGGCCTAACACGTTATACATACTGTATATACCAGAAGTTTAGTGCCGTGCATTTATTAATCTTCAGGAACACAGACGTGTTGTGAGCATGTAGATTAGCCTACTAGACCTACTGTATTTGTTAAATAATAGCCTACAGCCTAGGCCACGTTAGTCTACATCTGTTATTTTAGAGACTTTCTTTTAGGCTACAATAGCCTAAAACACGACAACTTGTCTGTCATTTCATTTATTTATTTATTGATTATCATTTGCTCTAATTATTCTAATGTTGGGTTGTTTTAGGCTATACCATGTTGTTCTGCGAATACAGTAGCCTATCGATGCAGCGTAAGCCTCATTTGAGAATAAAGTACTGTATTTGATCAAAGCACGCACTCAAGTGGAAATTCGGTTATTTTATTATAGGCTACTGGCCTATATGAGTTTAGTTAGCTATTTGATTGCAATTTTGATGCATTTTCACAAGTAATTAAGGGTATTTATTGGTCTATTATGAGTCTATATGAAACAAGTATACCACTTATTGAATTTGGTGCATTTTAACATATGTTCCAGTCATCCGGACATTTCAGAGATACGAACGACCATCCGTTGGGTTCGGATGAGTGGAGTCCTACTGTAGCACAAGTGCTCACGTAGCGACGTTAGCTACGTACGCGAATAGCACACGTGCTCAAGTACCCCCGGCCCTGACGAGCGTTTGCTGGGTTAGCTACGTTAGTGAATAGCACACGTGGTCACGTGGGGACGTTCGTCACGTGTGTCTGCTCAGTTAGCAAATAAGTGGCACTTTCCACCCCCCATACTCCTCTACTCCGAGCCCGTGTGTGTGTGTGTGTGTGTGTGTGTGTGTGTGTGCGTCTCCTCTACTCCGAGCCCGTGTGTGCAGGCTGGTGAGCCTCTCAGAGCAGCAGGGGGCCGGTCCCTGAGCCAGCCTGGGCTTGACTGGGCCCCCGGCACCGGGTCTGACTCAGTACCCACCTCTTATTACAGGCTGCTCCAATCACAAGCAGGCTGCTCCAATCACAACCAGGCTGATCCAATCACAACCAGGCTGCTCCAATCACAAGCAGGCTGCTCCAATCACAAGCAGGCTGATCCAATCACAAGCAGGCTGCTCCAATCACAAGCAGGCTGGCCTGGCGTCTGGCTGGATGTCAGGACGGGTCCCTGTGAACTCATTATCACTCTATTATTCTGTCTGCTTCTCATTTACTGCTCTGCCCCCCCCCCCCCCTCCCCCCCCACCTCCAGAAAACCCTCCCCCTTTCAACCCTTTCCTCTGCCCCCCCCCTTCCCCCCCACCTCCAGAAAACCCTCCCCCTTTCAACCCTTTCCTCTGCCCCCCCCCCTTCCCCCTCCCCCACCTCCAGAAAACTCTCCCCCTTTCAACCCTTTCCTGTGCCCCCCGCCCCCTTCCTCCCCCACCTCCAGAAAACCCTCCCCCTTTCAACCCTTTCCTCTGCCCCCCGCCCCCTTCCTCCCCCACCTCCAGAAAACCCTCCCCCTTTCAACCCTTCCCCCCCCCCCTTTCCCCCCCCCTCCAGAAAACTCTCCCCCTTTCAACCCTTTCCTCTGCCAGACACTCACTCAGCTCTGGAGCCAGCTGAGACAGAGGGGGGGGGGGGTGTGTGTGTGTGTGTTGGGGGGGTAGAGTTGGCTGAGACGTAGGGGGGCAGAGGTGTGTGTGTGTGTGTGTGTTGGGGGGGGGTAGAGTTGGCTGAGACGTAGGGGGGCAGAGGTGTGTGTGTGTGTGTGTTGGGGGGGGGTAGAGTTGGCTGAGACGTAGGGGGGCAGAGGTGTGTGTGTGTGGGGGGGCGGGGGTAGCGTCAACCCTCTCCTCGCCAGGCAGTGACCCTGAAAGTAGTTCTGCGAGGCCCCGCCTCCATGCGCCCAGTCAGCAGACGGACTTCTTCTATTGGACGGGAACTCAGCACTGTAGAGAGGAACACAGCGCACTAAGACAAGGGGATTTAGGAAGGATTATTCATCTTATTGAACCTTCTTGTTGACAAAAGTTCAGGGCACACATACACACACACACACACACACACACACACACACCGACAAAAGCTGTGCGTGACGAGTCTCTGCCGCAGAGCCCTTTCAGACAGGAGAGGATGAGAGCGCGTCCTTCATGTCCCCAGAGAGAGAGACCAGATTAGCTCTCTCCTCACAGACGTGCGCACCACCCTCCGCTAGTCTCTCCATATAGAACAGCACAGATCCACAGGATAAGAAGTCATTAATCTTGTCAAACAACCCAGCCTCAGAAATCTCATTCCTCTCACGTATGAGACGACCGCCTCCGACTGATTTAAATTCCCTCCCAAGCCCCGATAAAGCTGTCCTAATTGACATGCTAATTGTGTGTGTATCATGGGCTCTATATGATCAACGCTGCATGGGATAGATTAGCCAATCAGTCAATTAACCATTGTGATGAGGAGACAAAGGGAATCCCAGATGCTGTACCATATACACACCGTCGGCTCATACGGCTTAGAAAGGATACGACCGCAAAGTAGTCTGTGATTGGAACCAACCTTTAACCACTGACTAATTCTGAAGTCCTAACTTAACTTTTGGTCTTAATATTGCAAGTTGAATGGCGTTGTCATGCTGAACTGACCGTGTCCCTGTCTTGTCAGAGGCAGGTTTGTCTTCTGGCTGACGTGGGTCAGTCATAACCCGTCAGGAGAAGATGGAGATCTGTCAGTGGCTGGATCATCCCAATGATGGAGATGACTACAATGTCTTATGAGATTCACGTATCACCATGAATCACCCGTTAGAGCAGGATGGAGATGATGTTGTCGTTGTTGTTGTTGTTAGTACATATAATTTGGCAGCTCATTCTACAAATTGCAGTTTGCACGGTACGATCTGCTATATGGGCCCTACTTATATGGAACATGTCAGGTATAACCTGCTGTCAATCCCTCAGCTGAAGCACAGAGATAACAGCCCTGCTCGTTATACAGGAGGACAGGAATAGCTCTGGGACAGGTTGACAAGTCAGGAGTCTGCTAGTCACATGATGGCGTGGTCCATCACACACCTCACACTGTCCACTTCCCTGACAGCTCAGCCAACAACCCAGAGATCTCCTTGGGAAGCTGATGTGTGGCTACCTGCACTTTTTACATAATAAGGTTCACGCACACACACACACACACACGGACGCACACCCGGACGCACACACACACGCATGCGGACACACACACACGCACACACACACACACACACACACATGCATACGCACACACACACGCACACACACACACACACACACACACACACACACACACACACGGGCGCACGCACGCACACCAATTACCTAGTGCCCAAGCCTCGTCCCCTATCAGGTAGAATGTGTTGGGTTCCCCCATAGAGTTCTTAATCAGCGCCATTTTCATCTGCCTGTCAAACCCTCATCAGTGCTGGTTTACTATTGTGGAGTAGAGGACTGGGAAAAAACACACACTCTAATGGGTCTGTACCATTGTGCAAGTCTGCACCATTGTGTGTGTGTGTGTGTGTGTGTGTGTGTGTGTGTGTGTGTGTGCGTGTGTGTGTGCGTGTGTGTGTGCGCATGCGTGCGTGTGCGTGTGTGTGTGTGTGTGTGTGTGTGTGTGTGCGTGTGTGTGTGTGTGCGTGTGTGTGCGTGTGAACCTGGAATGTACAGTAAGGGAAGGAGGTATTAGATGGAGGGGTCTCTCCATGTATAGCTGATATAATGAGGGTCTATTCTCAGGATATCTGCTACCGTCTGGCTTCCTTCTTCAGGAGCTTTTGAACCTTTCAAATTCCCCAATTATTCCAATTAATATGATCCCGGCATTCCGGGGGCACATGGCCATGCTTCACTTATCTGTCCTGTCAATCATGGGGTCTCGGAGGCGGACCAGAGTCCCTGCAGACTCTACCCTTCACAGCGCTCTGCGTCTGGTTCTAAGAGTGTGTTAAACTGGGCTTCGTGTGTGTGTGTGTGTGTGTGTGTGTGTGTGTGTGTGTGTGTTACTGTAATATGATTGGCACATGTCATCTGGGTCCGGCAGTGTGTAAAGGAAAGATCACATAATACTGTACTAATATACTACCGTGCTCTAGCGGTCTTTTTAATGCGTCTCCTATTTCTATAATGACTCTAGCTCTACACTGGGGTCTGCACTTTTAATTAAGAGGCTCCAAAAAACCAAAATATAAAATGAAGTGAATATAATTTGTAATTCAAATGTGAGAGAAGGAGAAAAGATGAAAAATAAATGGTTCCTTTAGAGCCCCCCCCTGAGCTTTCCTGTTCCTGTAGAGCCCCCCCCCCTGAGCTTTCCTGTTCCTGTAGAGCCCCCCCCCCCCCTGAGCTTTCCTGTTCCTGTAGAGCCCCCCCCCCCTGAGCTCTCCTGTTCCTGTAGAGCCCCCCCCCCCTGAGCTTTCCTGTTCCTTTAGACCCCCCCCCCCTGAGCTTTCCTGTTCCTTCCTGTAGAGCCCCCCCCCCTGAGCTTTCCTGTTCCTGTAGAGCCCCCCCCCCCTGAGCTTTCCTGTTCCTGTAGAGCCCCCCCCCCCTGAGCTTTCCTGTTCCTTCCTGTAGAGCCCCCCCCCCCTGAGCTTTCCTGTTCCTTTAGAGCCCCCCCCCCTGAGCTTTCCTGTTCCTGTAGAGCCCCCCCCCCTCCCTGAGCTTTCCTGTTCCTGTAGAGCCCCCCCCCCCTGAGTTTTCCTGTTCCTGTAGAGCCCCCCCCCCTTGAGCTTTCTTGTTCCTGTAGAGCCCCCCCCCCTGAGCTTTCCTGTTCCTGTAGAGCCCCCCCCCCCCCTGAGCTCTCCTGTTCCTGTAGAGCCCCCCCCCCCCCCTGAGCTCTCCTGTTCCTGTAGAGCCCCCCCCCTGAGCTTTCCTGTTCCAGGTCTGCATGGTTTCAGACTGACCACAGCTTCCATTTTCAACCAGCAGCAGAGAATCTATTTAATGTAGACGCACATATTTCTGTGATTACTCAGAGAGAAATACCCTTTAATAAGAAGAGGTAGCGGGAAATAGAAGCTCAAGGCCTCGCCTGCTAGTGGACTGGAACCACAGAGCTCCATCTGACACACTCATCATGTATGAAGAAATCACTGCCGCTTTATTGATTTTATCCAACAACGAATCCACCAGCCACCCTTCCGCGACGTTACTCAAACCACTCAAGGGTTTCATTCAATACCTGCAAGTCAAACTCAATCTTGCGAGTGTGATTCTCCAGGGCGGTATTGTAACTCATCTTGGCATTGATTGACCCTACTTCACCTGTATCTATGAATACAGTACCATCTCTTTTGTGTCGTCTTTCACAGTACTGTATACTGTATGGGTTTTTTTTTAGTTTGTGGTTTCAATGCCAATGTATCAGATATGGGGAATAATTTGAAACCTTGAAACTAGTACTTAAACATAGATCGACATAAGACCTGTATTTTTCCATCAGTGTTTCATAACAAAGAGAGGACTTTTGTAATGGTGGTCCAATCACAGAAGAGCATTAATCAGTCATGTGGTGGGACTGTATGGGATCATCTCCCAGTCTTCTAAAGGTAAGGTAACGTGGCAGTACTGAGGTGCACTCCCAAAACTAAAGAGAACAGCAGAGACAACAGACATTTGAACAAAATATTTTCTTTATTCTGCGAGATAAATGAATATGGTGTTCCATTGATAATGTACATGGGTTCCGCTCATTACAATGGAGATACTACAACCGATACAAACTATTGCAACAGATACAAGAAAGAAACGTGTACGGTGATGAAGAAACATAACTGAAGGATACCTAGAGAAGTCAGAAGCCAACAAGGTATGGTGTCTGGCAATACTGAGAAAGAGGGTTCTGGAAGGTGACTTTCTGAGGTTAAAGAGTCACTCATAGACGGCTGTACAAGAGGAAGACAACCACATCATCATCATCATCATCACCATCCACATGTAACCACACCACAGGTCCAGGAGCAGAAGCACGAACAGCACAAGGTGTTTGAGAGATACGTAGTATTTTCCATCTTAGCACTAATATGAGTAAAAGAACCAACAATTTATTGCTTGTATATTGTAAGTTAAATACATTTTGTTATCTGTGGTGGTATTATGAGAAAAACTGCTGGTGTTTTTGTTGTATTTATTTATTTTTTTGCTGTAATTCGCTGTAAGTGAAATCGGAATAACTGTTGTATTACCTGCAGAAATGCTTTGGTAGACATAGACAAGTGTAGTCATAAACATTCACATATATTTCTATATGGGTGACTGACAGATTCCAACATGCCAAGCAAATTATAATAAGCATCAATGTTTGTACTGATTGTGATGTTCCCCTTTCTCAGTATTCCACTATTTTAACATTTACAACTGACAGAAATAGGACTAACCTTGTTCAGCAATAAGAAGTGACTTGCTTAGTTAGCTATATTAAATTCAAATCTGAATACACCATAAACAGACAAATAACAGTTGTTTTTTTAAAACATCTTTTTACCATTTTTCTTTTATACACAAAAAACAACAGTCAAGAGTACCAAAGATGCATGCTGAATCTGTACGTATGTCAAAACAGGGAGGGAGAGTGCCATCATACACCATTTTAAAACTTTTTTTTAATTCTTTTTTTATAAATTTTTTTAAAATCCTTTTTTTAAAGAAGCTGTACTCCTTGTAGCTGTGCTGGGTATTGTGATCAGATAGCAGTGTTAAGAACACACACGACTCCTGGTGAGAATCACAACATATTCAAACCTGGACTGCAAATAAAACTTTGCAGAACTGCTTGAGGGCAAGAGGAACAGACATTGCTATTTAACAGTCCTGGGGTGGTGGTAGTCAACCTAAGCCTGGTCCTTTAGTTGTCAAACTTAGCGTTTTGTTTTCAAACCTACAGTAAAACTCAAAGAAACAGTCAAGAAGTAAACTAGAAGTTAACAAGATATTTTGGTTAACCCCTCTCCCCCTTAACCATTTCAAACTGCATTTCCTGTCTTAGTATGTGCACATCTCCTTACTAAAACCTCAATGTGGCTCTAAAAGAAACACAAGTCTCTCGGTACAAACGCACTTCAAACAGACCCTCACACACACTCTACTCTGTCCCTGCCCCCTGGGCAGGAGAGGAAGGGGCTATTGCATGCGCTCTGGGGTGAGATCTGGATGGACACCTGAACTCAGTCTGCTCACGGTCAGCTCTGAGACTTCCTCCGCACCCCGGCGCTGAACCGGAAGCTAAAACACATCTACTAACCTCCCTAGCAGACAGACTGAGAGGGGAAGGACACCACGTCTCCAGCTGTAGGTTTCAAGCTGTGCAAATGCATGACAATAATATATGAACAGAACAAGGCGACATACACACTGGGAGTTTTTGGTAAAAAAAAAGAAAAAAAAGAGGTCCTTTAACGAAATGATGAGAGGGGACACATCAATGGCACACATGAACCTATGATGAGCTGTTAAACAAACCCTAGAGTTAAGTGAAGCCCTGGCTAGTGATGGAGGCTGAGGACATAGAGGACATGTCTCCTGTGTCCACCGGGGGAGCTGAGACTGCATCGTTTGAATAAATAAAGGAGTTGGAGAGTTTTGTCCACTGAAGATATTCCAATGTCACTCTATATTGACAACATTGACCAAATATCTGTTGTCATCAAAAACAAATACTATCGCTATTACAATACATTTGACATTATTATAATCATTATTATAAACAAAAGGATGCCAGCTAACAGGATGGGACACATTCACTCAAGACGACCTAATAGCTACTGAATTATTTCAACTTCAGATTTCTGACAAAAGCAAGGCAAAAATGAAAACATCATGAAACATTTAAACATCCCTTTCAAACTATCGGTATAGAGAATAACAGGAACGGAAATCTTTGGTCTCGACGTCTGAGGGGAAATATAAAAAGGGGGAACAGTCAAAGAACTAAAACTCAATAAAACCCTTACAGATGTTGTTTTTTTGTAGCTTTATCGATGAGTAATGGTCGGCATCTTCTATCACAGCAGATTGCTATGACTGAGAGAAGTACACACACACGCACGCACACACACACACACCAATACACAATGTCTATGACACACACCTGTGTCCTCTTTATGGATGACGTGTGCAATTTCTGACAGGTCCTCCACAAAAAAACTGAATCCTAACATATCTCTGAGAAAGTTTTAAAACGCACCCACTTCCTTCCAAAGAAGAAGCGATAGGGCGTCTGTATCTGCAACACATACTGTACATCTGTCAATATATCTCTAAATGTCAACCCGGTCCTGCTTACCATAAAAACAAAAGAGGGGTCTCTTCTTTAATATATGTATATTTTCATAGAAAGACATTCAACAGTGAGCAATGCAATAGTTCAAGTAAGAGTCGGGGCCATTCAGGCTCCCAGTAAAAAACAAACCGTATCTAAACCAAAGAACAACCTTCAAACCGTGGTGGAGGATAAGGAAGGGTAGACGATACGCTGGCCTCAGAAGACTTACCTCACCAGGAAGGCCTGCGGAGGCAGAGACAACCATGCTAACAAACTGCTCTAGCTTACTGACTGACAGTGAATACAAGTTACTAATATCGAGACACCTTGCTGGTTTTGTTGTGGGACTAGCGCCGTACCTGTACTGTAGATTATCCTGACTGAGGGCTTCGAACTCCATCGAACTGAACATCCTTCTCCTGTACATTCAACATGACCTCCCACCTTTTTCTGTCCTCACATGCACCCTATCGCCCTATCACACTCCTCCTAGGGGTTCAAACTGCCGCTGTTGCCGGGCAGGATGGACAGGGAGTGACCAATCAAGCAGGGAGAGCCTATCCGTCCTCAGTCTCTGGGGTGTGTGGTTGGGTGTACACCCCCGACACAGGGCGTGGCTTATCTTAGGCCCCTCCCCCAAGAGGGTGGAGAGACGGGACGTGGGGCAGATAAAGAGTGACGCTCTCAAGGGCGTAGGGGTGCATGGAAGAGCACCAAGGGGGAGACAGTCGGCGGGCTACGACTAACGTCGTATCAGTCAATCACTCGGATCCCAACGCACACCACAGTGATCATGGCCGGTACCTCCCTCTCACTGCTAGCCAATCCTCTCACAGAATGACACAAGCAACCCCACTCAGCACAGTGTGACCCGAACCCATCCTGGAGGTGAGGACACAGAACGGCAGGAGATCCTGTGCTGTTTGACTTTGTAACCAGTGTCTCCGTCCTTCTGGGAACGGAACAGTTTCCTCCTTCCAACCGCTTAAGATCTTTTTATTCATTACATTACGTTGTCTAGGCAGACGCTTTTATCCAAAGCGACTTACAATAGTCGCATTTTTGTACAACCACTTGATAATACTGTTTGAATCATATCATTTTGAAATTGCAGCTTCCCTAATTGAGTCGAGGCACTGCGAGGCGCAGGCATTTTAGAAAAGGCGTCTCGGAGGGTTGAGCGTGTCCAACACACAACAGTCGTCTTTGTTCTCCTCCCAGGTCACTAAATCAGCCTGTCATTGCTCCGCTAACCTCTCCTGTCAGCAAGACCTTCACATAGGGCCTCGGAGGAGCAGGGAGGCGGGCGCGGCGGGCGGGCCGGGAGAGGACAAGCGTCTGCTGGGTAGAGACCAGCCCTCGGGGACACCACACTGGCCCATTGTCTCAGGGGAGTCTCGTGAGCTCTGCACAGGGACAGCCAATGACCAAATAGTAGCCCACATACAACAGCCAATTAGAATAGAGAATGTCAAACGAGGAAGAGTGATGCGAATAGACGGAAAGTTGCACATTATGGTCGGGTTTGTAGTTTTGAAAAACATTTTTATTGTGCAATGGTTTAGTCTTTTTCTTTAACAGAAATGTTTTCCACTGGTTATAAAGTCAAGCACCGGTTAAGATGTTTCTAAGTAAAACACAAAAACTACACCCCCCCCTCCCCCCCAAAAAAGAATCTCTCTTCAAAAAGCTTCACTGTGCACTTTGATTATCTCTCCAAGCCCTAGAGGAGGGCTAGTGCAGCTTTCTGTTAACCTACATAATCAGAATACAATGTTGGATTGCACGTTCTTCAAGTTTTCATCATCTAAAGCATGTGTCTTCAGCTCGGGACTTCTCCTACCTGCTTTGTGTTTACACTGAACAGTTCAAAGCTTATCTCAAAAAGTCTCTGCAACAAATACAACAGCCCCAGTATTTTTTTTCTTCTCAACAACAGACATTAGCATAAACATATTTTTTTACGTTTTTTTTTTTTTTTTTTTAAACCACACATAAAACGTGTTTCAGGTTCTGCGGTCTTTCTTCGTCTGGGTTCGGGGGGTGGTTTGGTGTTTTTGGACCGTTGCAGCCGGAGGCCGCCTTATCCTCAACGATAAGTGCTTCTTACAGTATGTGATCGCCACGCAGCTCCTGCGTACCATTTGGTTCCCAAACCCCCGAGCTTATAGTGCACGAGCACTGGGCACTAACTCTGTTCATGTGTGGTATCAAGCCAAGCACTCGCTTTTCTCCCCCTTCATTCAAAAAACAAATAAAAACAACGGTGAACTCTTACGTTCCCCCCATGCCCACTTTGGTCTCTATGCTGGACTGTGACGATACCATGAACATGTGTCAAAGGAAAAACATGAACCAGCCAAGCAAAAAAACTCTTGTTCTTTATGGTTAGTATAAAAGCAAGCTTTTCTTCTCTCTGACAACAAAACCTTTTTTCTTGCTTGTGGCCCCATCAACGTCCCCCCCCCCCTCCCTCCCTCCCCCCCTCCCTCAACCCCTCAGCAGCAGTCTATATGGAGGAACACTCTGGCTAAATGTCCGTCGTCTGGTTTGCTACATTGTTTTTGCTTTTCATACGGAGAGGGACAGAGGACAAACACTCCACATCATCATCATCATCATCATCATCACCAACTCTTGCAATTAGCAAACAAGCAGGAGTAAACAAAGAAGATCTTCTAAAAATGGAAAAGAAAGAAAGAAAAAAGACAGAAAGAAAGAAAGAAAGAAAGAAAGAAAGAAAGAAAGAAAGAAAAGAGAGAGAGAAAGAAAGAAGTTATCGTTATCGAGTTATCGTTCTGAGCATGGACTGGAAAACAAAGCCAAAGCTAAAACGGGAACGTTTTTTTTCCCAGCTGGAGTTTAGGTAGCAGCAGGTGACCTGAAACTCGCCTCTTCAGTTTCCTTCCGGTTTCACATTCACAAACATTACAACTTCCTTGTGCAAATCAAGCAGTCTCTAGGAAAGAATGCCCTCCAGATTGTTCTAGTAAAAATATAGAACTCCAAGGTGGCTGACGTGTGTGTTGCAGCAGGGGTTTTCGGTTTCTTGTGTTTATTTTCTCTGGTGTTGGGGGACTTCCTGGTTCAGGTTTGTTCAAGCCCCGCCCCCTGCCACCCCGGGGTTGGCTGTCTTGTGTGTGGTTGTGGGTGGGTGGGTCGGGGGTCTCATCTGCGCCCGGGGGGCATCTGTGCGTAGACGGGGTAGGCCAGGCGCACGTTGAGCGAGTCGTTGTGCTGGACCAGCGAGGTCTGGTGGTAGTGCAGGACCAGGTCTCTCAGGCTGCTGTACAGGTTGTAAGGCTCGGCGAAGCCGTAGCCGCGCGGCGTGCTGTAGATGACGCAGTGCTTCACCTCCCCTTCCATGCTGCGCCCCGGGAGAGAGGAACACGCGGTTAAGACCCACACACACGGGAAATACACACCCCCTATTAGATATCACGGGTGCGCCGTTTAGAGAAGAGTACTGCATAGCCAGTGTGGCATAACTTTAGTATACACTTGGTCATGCACTTTAGTGTATACTTGCGTACTTACGGAGCATAGGCTAAGTGTATATTTGCGTACTTACAGAGCATAGGCTAAGTGTACACTTGTGTATTTACGGAGCATAGGCTAAGTGTATACTTGTGTACTTACGGAGCATTGGCCAAGTGTATACTTGCGTATTTACAGAGCATAGGCTAAGTGTACACTTGCGTATTTACGGAGCATAGACTAAACGTATACATACTTGCGTACTTACAGCGCATAGGCTAAGTGTATACTTGTGTACTTACACTACTGAGCATGCGTAGCAGCCTTTCTTGCTGCTCTCTCTGATGAGGAAGGCTCCGTCGGGTTTGCCCAGGAGCAGGTCCTCTGACTGGGTCCGGTTCAGATCCCCCACGAACCAGCTCTTCTCATCGTAGTGGGGTAGGTTCTCATCCTCCTCCGTCACAAAGTACCCTCTACACACACACACACACACACACACACACGGACGCACACGCACACACAGGAGGGCGAGACCCGATTAGTAAGAAAAATTCCAACAGCGGAGTGCCTAGAACGTGGCTAGCACATCAATTGTGTGACGCCTCAAGCAATTTGCATGTGTGTTAACCAAAAAGGATGTAGTGTGTTAAAATGGAATAGAATAGACAAGAATAGAAAGTTAATTTGCCATGTGTAACAAGTACGGGTACACTGGAATTATTGCAATCGCCTGTCCTTACAGTATCTTGTACTCAGCTAGACAACATTTCAAGGTTCCCGAATTGGCAATTTACTATACTATCATACTATCGTACTACTTTACTATCGTCTATTACTCTAGCAGTATCATCCTCATCTACTTATCCCATCTGACTGTGGATGAGTGTGTCTGTGACCATGGTATAGGCCGTGCTAGGAGCTAGTCTGTGATGAACGAGTCCTGCTTCATCTTCATCGTCATGTGACCCGTGTGACCCCTGCTTCCCCTCGGTAGCGCCTCGCTGGCACAGAGAGCACACTCACTCGTCGGTGTTGTCGTTCTTGATCCCCAGCCAGTCATTAATTCGTTTCTGACGCACTCCTTTGTGATTGAGCCAGCTGCGAGAGAAAAACGGAGACGAGGGGAGAAAGGGAAGAGAAAACATTAATAAAATCATCTTCAATGACTAGTTTTTTCCATTCTAAGCATCGTCCCTGCAGTGCATTGAATAAAGCAGGCCAGTGTTGCACTAGGTTACAGTGTAGGAGGGCTGGAGACAGCGTTGACAAACGCTATCACGGCTGTTCCTAGAACTCGGGACATTTAACTACCGAGCTTCCCCCATGCAAACACCACTAAGAGGAAACACAAGTTTCCAATCTGGCAACCCTACAGCTAATCCCTTCAATGTCCCTAGCCTTGCCCAACTGGTGCCAACTGAACAGACAGTAGCTGGCAGTGTCAATGTTTGTTTAGAGGCAAAACGCTTAGCAGAGGACATTATGGGCCATCAGGACCTTTTCCAGAACTGGTCTGGTTCCACAATGACATGTGGCATGACTCCCCCCAGGTCACATGAAGAGAGTATTGATAGTATTGATTGGTTATGATACTACCCATTGATAGTATTAGGTGAATCCCTCTTGGTGTCATTAGATGAACCCCTATATACTATATGAGACACGCAAACCTCATCTGCCACACTCACACGAGGTACTGGTCCCTGATCTTGCGGAGTTGAATGAGGTCTGGCTTGAGGCTGTTCATCTTCTTGTCCGTTTCCCGGTTGTCCCAGCGCCTGGGTCTTCAGGTCCTGCTCCAGACGGATCTTACTGTCGTGGATTTCTCCCAGACGAGATTTGAGCTTCTCATAGTTCATCATGATCCTGGGGGCAGGACGTTAGACCCGGATTAGATTAGGATTAGGATCGTTGACCCCAACTCTAGGGGCCCTTGCGGACACACTTGTCTTCGACTAATGGTTTCCTTCAGGGTTTTGATTTTGAAGATAATAAATTATAATATTGTTAATTTGCCTGGCAACAAACCGTGTGTTCTTACTGGGCGAGGCGTGGCCGGTCAGAGTGTGGCCGGTCAGAGTGTGGCCGGTCAGAGTGTGTCTGGTCAGAGTGTGGCCGTTCAGAGTGTGGGCCCGGTCAGAGTGTGGCCGGTCAGAGTGTGGCCGGTCAGAGTGTGGCCTGGTCAGAGTGTGGGTCAGAGTGTGGCCGGTCAGAGGTGTGTCTGGTCAGAGTGTGGCCGTTGAGAGTGTGGCCGGTCAGAGTGTGGCCGGTCAGAGTGTGTCTGGTCAGAGTGTGGCCGGTCAGAGTGTGGCCGGTCAGAGTGTGGCCGTTCAGAGTGTGTCTGGTCAGAGTGTGGCCGTTGAGAGTGTGGCCGGTCAGAGTGTGTCTGGTCAGAGTGGTCAGAGTGTGGCGGTCAGAGTGGTCAGAGTGTGGCCGGTCAGAGTGTTCAGAGTGTGGCCGGTCAGAGTGTGTCTGGTCAGAGTGTGGCCGGTCAGAGTGTGGCCGGTCAGAGTGTGGCCGGTCAGAGTGTTCAGAGTGTGGCCGGTCAGAGTGTGGCCGGTCAGAGTGTGTCTGGTCAGAGTGTGGCTGGTCAGAGTGTGGCTGGTCAGAGTGTGGCCGGTCAGAGTGTGGCACGGTCAGAGTGTGGCCGGTCAGCGTGTGGGTTTACCTCTCGATCTCCTTGTCGTTTCCCTCGCGGCGGAAGCGCTCGATGTACTCCTTGCTGTAGCGCTCCTGAGTGTGGCACTGCTCCTCAAAGATCTTGATGGTCTCGTTGAAGGCCTCGATAGCCGTCCTCTTCATCTGGATCTCCTGCGAGGGGGAACACACACACACACACACACACATCAGTCTCAACTCTTCAACCCGTGTGTGTGTGTGTGTGTGCGGAGGCCAGGTCGGTGTAGGGATGTTTACCTGCGAGGTCTTGGTGTACTCCTCGTACAGTCGGTCGTACTCCTTGCTCTTCTCCTGATATTGATTGTGATATTCCTGAGTTTTCTTCCCGGCGGCGTCGATGTTGTCTTCCTTCACCAGCTGATCCTGAGGGGGAAGCGAGAGAAACGAGGGCGAGTTACAGCGACTGATACTAAAGAGAGAGAGATGGGGGGGGGGGGAATACACTGAGTACTC
>NC_140259.1:581838-589338 GCF_949987555.1 Borostomias antarcticus
GTCACCCCGGTACTTGGATTAGAACGATCCATATTGGGGTTTTACCCCGGGCCTTGGATTAGAACGATCCATATTGGGGTTTTACCCCGGGCCTTGGATTAGAACGATCCATATTGGGAATTTCCCCCGGGACTTGGATTAGAACGGTCCATATTAAAGCCCATCTGATTTGGGGGTTTACCCCCGGGACTTGGATTAGAACGATCCATATTGGGGCTTTACCCCGGGATGTGAATTTTTCCATTCGATAATCAGAACTGGTACACTGGGTGCCAAAAAAACACATTGGTCAGCTCTAGTCCACAGTCCACCTCTCCAAGATGAGCAGAGACCAGGAGAGAGGAGAGAGGAGGAGAGACCAGGAGAGAGGAGGAGAGACCAGGAGAGAGGAGAGAAGAGGAGAGACCAGGAGAGAGGAGAGAGGAGGAGAGACCAGGAGAGAGGAGAGAGGAGGAGAGACCAGGAGAGAGGAGGAGAGACCAGGAGAAGAGAAGAGAGGAGGAGAGACCAAGAGAGAGGAGAGAAGAGGAGAGACCAGGAGAGAGGAGGAGAGACCAGGAGAAGAGAAGAGAGGAGGAGAGACCAGGAGAGAGGAGAGAGGAGGAGAGACCAGGAGAGAGGAGAGAGGAGGAGAGACCAGGAGAGAGGAGAGAGGAGGAGAGACCAGGAGAGAGGAGAGAGGAGGAAAGACCAGGAGAGAGGAGGAGAGACCAGGAGAAGAGAAGAGAGGAGGAGAGACCAGGAGAGAGGAGAGAGGAGGAGAGACCAGGAGAAGAGAAGAGAGGAGGAGGGACCAGGAGAAGAGAAGAGCACACAGAGTCCTCCTGCACACCACATGGGCTATGAATTCTGGGAATGTGCACAGCGAGGTCGTTGGCTAAGCCCGACCCTGACGCCCGGCGCCCGTGGTTGTCAATGGTGATGGAGTGAGCGCAGATTGGGTAGCAGTCGGTCCTCGCCGCACGCTCACGCTGCGCTTCTGTGAGGAGGTGATTTGTGATTGGTGTGAGGGTGGCGTGTTAGCCAATTTGCCAGCCAATCAATTATTCAGGACAAATACAGCCTTGTGTGGCTGACTGGCTGGAGGAGCAGAAGACTGGCCTAGCTTTCTCTGACAGGGGCTCTCCAAAATACCACAGAGAGAGAGAGAGAGAGAGAGAGAGAGAGAGAGAGAGAGAGAGGGAGAGAGAGAGGGAGAGAGAGAGATGGTGAGGAAGAGACAGCTAGCTAGAGAGAGAGAGAGAGGGAGAGAGAGAGAGAGAGAGAGAGAGAGAGAGAGAGAGAGAGATGGTGAGGAAGAGACAGCTCCAGATGCAGAGAAAGAGACAGAGAGAGAGACAGAGCCAGGGAGAGAGAGAGAGAGAGAGAGAGGGAGAGTCAGATAGAGAGAGTGATAGAGAGGCAGAGCCAGAGAGAGAGAGAGAGAGGGAGAGACAGAGAGAGAGAGAGGGAGAGCCAGAGAGAGAGAGAGGCAGAGACTGTGAGTAGATAACAGAGGCCAGGCCTAGCTAGCCCACTCCCATAAAGCAGACGAGCCAGACGATTAGAGAGAGCGATGCTGGGACGAAGGACGGAGCCCGACGGTGCTGTCTGTTCACAGTCTCTCTGTCTGACCTATTTAGCAAACGAACAGCCACACACACACACACACACACGCGCACACACGCACACACACACACACACGCACACACACACAGACGTCGTACAACTGCAGCCCCAGCCCAGCCAGACACACACACACGCACGCACACACACGCACGCACACACACACACACACACACACACGCACACGCACACACGCACACACACACACACACACACACACACACGCACGCACACGTCGTACAACTGCAGCCCCAGCCCAGCCAGACACACAAACATACACACACACAAACACACACAGGGGCTAAAATAGAGCTAACCACAGCCCCGTAAAACACACTCATTAAAGCGCGGAGAAGAGAAGAGTAGCTGTTTAAGTGTGCTAGTTTGCTAGATGGTTCTGTGTGTATATGAGCTGTTTAAGTGTGCTAGTTTGCTAGATGGTTCTGTGTGTATATGAGCTGTTTAAGTGTGCTAGTTTGCTAGGTGCTTCTGTGTGTATATGAGCTGTTTAAGTGTGCTAGTTTGCTAGGTGGTTCTGTGTGTATATGAGCTGTTTAAGTGTGCTAGTTTGCTAGGTGCTTCTGTATGTATATGAGCTGTTTAAGTGTGCTAGTTTTCTAGGTGCTTCTGTGTGTATATGAGCTGTTTAAGTGTGCTAGTTTGCTAGGTGCTTCTGTGTGTACAGTATATGAGCTGTTTAAGTGTGCTAGTTTTCTAGGTGCTTCTGTGTGTATATGAGCTGTTTAAGTGTGCTAGTTTGCTAGGTGCTTCTGTGTGTATATGAGCTGTTTAAGTGTGCTAGTTTGCTAGGTGCTTCTGTGTGTATATGAGCTGTTTAAGTGTGCTAGTTTGCTAGGTGCTTCTGTGTGTATATGAGCTGTTTAAGTGTGCTAGTTTGCTAGGTGCTTCTGTGTGTATATGAGCTGTTTAAGTGTGCTAGTTTGCTAGGTGCTTCTGTGTGAGCTGTTTAAGTGTGCTAGTTTGCTAGGTGCTTCTGTGTGTATATGAGCAGCAGTGCTCTGCTCCGGTTCCTCTGTCTCATCTGTATTCTAAATAAAACATCAAAAACAACTCATCTGCCTGGAAGTGGATGCAGTGACACACACACACACACACACGCCCACACAAAACACACACACACACACACCCAACATGGCTCTAATACAGGCGCGCATCATATTCAAACACATGCAGTCCTTCTATTGAGCAACAGCAGTGTCATCTGGGTTTGGTTATGAAGGGTTCTGTGGGAGGGAGTGTACAGGACAGGGTCCAGCTCGGTCGGGGCCAGAGGCTGGGTCAAAACACACAACACTCTTCTTACAACTCAGGGGTGGGCAACATACCAACACAGTCATTGATCTGGTTACCTTGCAGCTACAGCACATACCGTTAGCAAACATCCCAACATAAACACAAGTGGTTCCATGAGGATATGGAAGGTGTAGGCCTCTAGTCGAGTCTTAATAGAAACCCCAGCAGCTCCATCTGAAAGTCCCATCATTTGCTATTACAGTGTAGTGGATTTATCATAAGACAAAGCTCTAAGCGTTATAAAAAGTGGTCCAGTATCCTCATGCAGCTGTGCCGGTGTGGCGTGGCGTGGCGTGACTCACCTCCTGACGGCACGGCCCCCGGCGGTAGGGGCCCCGCAGCGGCCTGCGTCCCTCCCGGCGTGGGCGGCACGGGCCTGGGCCAGGGCTTAGCGTTGGGCAGGCCTGCCCT
The DNA here is from genome assembly GCF_949987555.1 of Borostomias antarcticus. NCBI lineage: Eukaryota > Metazoa > Chordata > Actinopteri > Stomiiformes > Stomiidae > Borostomias > Borostomias antarcticus. The sequence goes on from NC_140259.1 coordinate 585,169, forward strand.
GACCACGCCCACATACTCCACAAAGGTGCCGGGGAAGTCCCCCTTCTCCTTGGTGCGCTCGTTGGTGCCGTGCAGCCACCCTCTCGGGCTGCACTCCTCCCCCTGGTGGTCGCCCTTGGGCACGGAGAGGAGGTCGCCCGGCTGCAGGCTGATGTCGTCGCCTCGCTCCCGCTTGTACTCGAAGACGGCGCGATACTGAAGGCTGTCGGACGCCATGGCCGCCCTGGCTCATAGGGTCCTCGGGCCCTCGCGGTGAGATTCGCTGAGTCACGCCTTCGACCACCTGACCCGGCGCTTTGACCCGGCGCTTTGAACTCCCCACCAGCTCGGTGTAGGAGTCCGAGGGGTTGGAGACCACAGCTCAGCCGATACCTGGGGCCTCTCTTCAGGGTAGTGAACGGTCTTGTGTGCTGAGAAGGAACCAGGTGGTGGGTCTATTCCTCCATGGCGTGGTCCACGTCTGCACAACTACCCTTCTGTCAGTCTGTGTGGTCTGCAGTCTGGGTTAGGGGTCTGTAGTCTGGGTTAGGGGTCTGTAGTCTGGGTTAGGGGTCTGTAGTCTGGGTTAGGGGTCTGTAGTCTGGGTTAGGGGTCTGTAGTCTGGGTTAGGGGTCTTTAGTCTGGGTTAGGAGTCTGTAGCCTGGGTTATGGGTCTGTAGCCTGGGTTAGGGGTCTGTAGTCTGGGTTAGGGGTCTGTAGTCTGGGTTAGGGTCTGTAGTCTGGGTTAGGGGTCTGTAGTCTGGGTTAGGAGTCTGTAGTCTGGGTTAGGGGTCTGTAGTCTGGGTTAGGGGTCTGTAGTCTGGGTTAGGGGTCTGTAGTCTGGGTTAGGGGTCTGTAGTCTGGGTTAGGGGTCTGTAGTCTGGGTTAGGGGTCTGTAGTCTGGGTTAGGGGACTGTAGTCTGGGTTAGTGGTCTGTAGTCTGGAGGAGGACCAGGCAGCAGAGACGCTAATAACCAGCCAGATGATCAGCCTGGAGTTTCTGGAGGAAGGTGAGGAAGGGGTTGGAACAGTTCCTGGGTGACCTGGAGACCTGGGCGAGGGGGTCCGATGCGCGCAGAGGGTCCGTAGAGTTAGCGATGTCCTGCAGCACCATAAACCATCCAAACAGAGAACACAAAGACGCTCACATCCCACACCCGAGTTCTACTAATCCACTGCAGAGCCCAATTTGGCTTTTTATCTGGCACTCTCTCACACACATGCACGCCATTCTCTCTCTCTCTCTCTCTCTCTCTCTCTCTCTCTCCTACGCACTGCAGACACCCTTGAAACTCAAAGTTATATTGTCATCATAACCCCACAAGTTACAAGTTTCTTACGACTTAATAAACTAAATAATATAGAATATTATCATAACATTTGTATAATATTATACAGCAGCATTCCCTTCATGAATGCAAAGCAGGGACAGACTAAAGCAGTATAATGTTGTTTAATATTATACAGTATTAGTCAAAATGAGAAATAAAGGATGAATTTCAAAAGTCTTATGTCCATATTCAATGGCAGTATTCTATACAATACTAACACATTTACACTATGGACTGAAGACATGGAAACATATCCATTACAAAACGTGACTGGGCAAATGAGAACTTCAAGCTCCATGTCGAAACTCGACTCCTAGTCTAGATGCGAAAATGCGGAGCAAACTTACCTTTCTTTCACTGACCGCTGTTCGGTGGTGGGTGTCTATCTAATCCGAGTTTTTGCTTTTAATCAATACACGCTACACAAAACATTATAATAGAAAAGCAGACGTCCATATATGGTCCATCAGAAAGATGCTTGGCTGGCTGGTCCAGACTCTCAGCCCTCCTGCTCGATGTCAGAGACCACACCCCCGTCTGCACATTACTGCAGCAGTCTAACGGTGCATGACCCAGTTACGCACGGTCTGTCTACTTGCACGCTTGGCTATAAATAAAACGATTATTGTCCGTAATGCATGTGCGTTGACTTTTCTCTGTAGAAATCGCGACGGACTATCCGCATAATGTGTTCGTGGAGGCAATGCTGATATCCTAAATTATGTAACCTAAAACTGCGCATCTACATATTATCAGTTTCACACGGGATTCACTCAGTGGGCGTGGGTATTCCGGTATGCATGGTGTATGACACTGTAATAACATCCAAGGCCAGGACGTTTATCATGCCAGCAGACAGGCAACGACTTTCTGTCCGGTCTCATCTTACTGAGGGAAATAACTTATGCAACACTTTTGAAAAAAGTTGTAGCACTTGAAAATGTAATAATAGTAATGTTAGATTGTAGCTCTTTTATATTGTAGAGAGAAATGTTGAACCACGTATTCAAATAGCTCACCTTGGATGCTTTTTATAAAGTAAAGAATACTATTCTCAAAGTAAATCAGTGGTGGTTCAGCACTTGTAGCCCAAAACGTCACCTCTGTGTCAATAAAAAAAAATCCTGGGAGCATATTTCTGGTGTGCAGACTCTACTTTTCCTGATGAGTAAATTTTTCTGTCTACCGCCCCGTTTTAAACATTTTGGATGTGCGTGCCCTTGTCCATTTTCTGCATATCTACACCCATCTCATGATCAATTGGCTAAGCCAACACTGGAGGCTCTCAACGATAGCCTGCTAGCTCCCCAGACAGGGGTCTCACTCGGAGCGGACGCGCAGCGTGACACCGTTGATAAATGAGTGTGAACGCCCTCCGAACCGCCGCTCGTCTCAGTCATCCGTCTCACTAAGGACGAGCTTCCTATCATCAGTATATCTGCGCGTTGGCGGAGCGCCACCGGACGCGTTCCGTCGTTAGACCGGCGGCTGATTATGAGGGTCGCTGTTTGCGTGACCGTGCGATGGAGAGCAAAGGTCAAGGGCGTTGTTCGTCTCTCCCACCGTGCTGTAATGTCAATTCAGTCCGTCAGGACGCTATGCAAATGCGAAGTGACAGGAATCAATATGCAGCAGTGAGAGACGGACGAGATGTAATCAAGATGGAGTCGTCGTTTAGTCACGGCGTTTTCCCAGAGAGGGTTTGGGATCGTCGACGCTCTCGGTCTCTGTCTTATCTTTCCTCGCCACTGGCCAATCGCTGAGAGCCAATCTGTCACATGAAAGCAGGGCTTCCTGTGTGTGAAGTGAGCTTATTACTGGCCCGGTGACATCCAAGTGTGTCAGGTTAAGTGACGACTATATTACATGTAGATGCAGCGTCTGTGTAAGAGAGTGGGAGACAAAGCACTAGAGAGCGTGCGCGTGTGTGTGTGTGTGCGTGCGTGTGTGTGTGTGTGTGTGTGTGTGTGTGGGGGGGGGGGGGGTATAAAAGTTTTCCCTCAGAGATAAAACAGCATTCTCTTCTCATCTTTGTTGTTTGGATCTTTCCTAGCCACAGTCAAATCAGTGGAAGAGAAATCAGTCATGTGTAGATGCAGTGTGTGTGTGTGTGTGTGTGTGTGTGTGTGTGTGTGTGTGTGTGTGTGGTATAAAGTATACAAGGTTTCCCTCAGACATACGTAAGTCCTTCGGAAGCCTTCCTCTCTCTTCTCTTCATCTTCCTCTCTCTTCTCTTCATCCTGGTCCCGTCTCAAACACACGCTGGCTCGTTGTCAACAGTATTTCCTGGGCGTCAGCAGGGCGGCGTGTATCACAGTGATGTCTCGGGGTTGGGACCCGGTCAACGTTCACGCATGGCTGCTCTGTGGATCCCCTGTGGGCGCATCGCTGAAAACAGTTCGTGGTGGGGTCGTGTCCCCACCCTGACCCGGGCACCCACGGCCCCCTGGGAAACTGAGTGTCACAGGTATGGGCCTGCAGACTATCGGATATTTACTCACTTCATATTTGAAATTAATTTGAGTGACGGCCGCCGAAACAGACCACAGAAAAGGAAAGGAATAATGATTACACACACACAGACACACACACACACACACACACACACACACACACACACACAACCCCCTGCCGTTCCCCTGTGCACTCTCTAACGAGCGCAGTCGTGACCCTGACAGTTTGTGGGCTGGATCTAACCACCGTCTCCGCAGCAGCCGCCCGGGGTCGCGACCCCTGCCCGCGGGCTCCGCGTGGGCGGAGTCAGCGAGTCACGTTCCCTCTAGTGTCCCACGCTGTGTCTGAGGCCCCCACCGCCCAGACACACACCTCTGTTGAGCCTGTCCGCCTGGAGGAGTGTACA
>NC_140259.1:594338-606952 GCF_949987555.1 Borostomias antarcticus
GAAGCGCGTTGTCCTGAGGTGTCGTCTGGCTCCAAGCATTTCTCAACAGGCCTTCTCATCACTGTCACGTATTAGTCCAATCACTGGAGTGTCATCTGCATATTTTATGATAGTGCAGTGGATAATTGAAAAAATCGCTCACATGGTGATGCAAGCATGAAATTTGGCACAAATACTCTCTAAGGGCCACTGTTTTGAAAAAAGGCATTAGCCACTCAAAAATGCAAGATGGCGGCCATTTTTCAAGATGGCCGCCATTACGTTCGAGTGTTGCTTATGTCGATCGTTTAAATGGTGATGCAAGCATAAATCTTGGCGAAAATACTCTCTAAGGGCCACTCTTTTGGAAAAAGGCAATGGGCAGTAAAAATTCAAGATGGCGAGCATTTTTCAAGATTGCTGCCATTCCTGTCGTATGTTCTTGTCACTGTGTTCAAATGGTGATGCCAGCATAAAATGTGCCACAAATACTCTCTAAGGGCCACTCTTAAAATACTCTCTAAGGGCCACTCTTTAAATACTCTATAAGGGCCACTCTTTAAATACTCTCTAAGGGCCACTCTTTAAATACTCTCTAAGGGCCACTCTTTAAATACTCTCTAAGGGCCACTCTTTAAATACTCTCTAAGGGCCACTCTTTTGGAAACAGTGGATGGCCAGTGAAAATTCAAGAGGGGGACCCTTTCCAAGATGGCCGTCATTTTTGTCGAATGTTGTTGTCCGTGTAAATTTCAAATAAGTCAATGTTCGTCAGAATCCAGATTTTTGTGGTCAAAGAATATATTAAGGATGTTACTTTAATAGTGTATTCTGTTGGGGACTGAGTTCAAGGGAAGGTTTAAAAACAAAAAAAGAAGTTAGTTCTATTCACATTTGTATCAGCTCAGTGCCTTGTGGTTAGAGTGTCCGCCCTGAGATTAAGAGGTTCTGAGTTTGATCCCCGGCCGGTAAAAATGGTACCCAGTGACAACTTTGTGCAACTGGTGTATACGCTGTCCAGAAGACCCACCATTGTTCACCAAGCTTTTTCCATCCCCAGTCAGCAGGACTCTCTGCTTCTGGCTGACGCTGTGTTGCCTGACCCCATATGCAGCCTGATATGCAGCACGTTTACATTCACATGGTGATGCAAGCATGACATTTGGCACAAATACTCTCTAAGGGCCGCTCTTTTGGAAAAAGGCGTTAGCCACTAAAAAATTCAAGATTTAGTGTGTTAGAGCAGAGCTGCTCTTGTTGGAGGTGTAAAGGATTTTGTATCCTTGTTTAGTTAGATTGTCAAAGAACACGCTGAGTGGTCGATCAAGCTGGTTTTAACAAAGTACAATAGTTTATTCTATGTTAAAACCAGCTTGATCGACCACTCAGCGTGTTCTTTGACAATCTAACTAAACAAGGATACAAAATCCTTTACAATATGGCGACGGTAATGCTCTAAATGGGAACGACTGCTGGACTTCGGTGTGTTTTGGGCTGCATTCACGGACGCGTGTCGTCCTTTTCTCAAAGGACGGGGGGAATTCAATCTCGGAGACGCATCTAGTTGGTGCGGTTTTCCCCCGAGGCCCGAGTCAGCCTGGAATTTGCTGGAGTCTGGTACGTTGTTAACTGAACCTAGTTTAAGAGTGGTCCTTTTGTTTGTTCAGCTGTGTGAAAACTTAGACAATAGTGTTTATTCGAGCCGGTGTCACGCACACGTGTCCTGGGTAGAAAGCCGGTTGTTGAACCGCATGTTCGCTTAAAGGCCAATATACCAGGGTTGGTCTTGTAAGTGTGCATTTCTGAGAACGGGTGTGTTAAGTACTACACGACGTCTCACTTTCGGAAAGCCTACTGTTTTGATTGTTTTTGGGATCCGCGTTGTGGAAGTTGCTGCGGCGCGAGAGAGCTTGTTATCTTGGGCTCATTATTTCTTTTTATTTCTGTTTCTCGTGTTGTGAAGGAGCACGACACGAAGATGGCTGTTTCACTTCGAAAGATTATTTGGAATCCCCGGGGGGGTTAGCTAGGTAGTCGTACCTACGACGTAATCCTTATTGTTTTGTTTGTAGACTTGGATGTCTGTTTGTGCTGCGTTTTGTGTTTCATGTTGAAGCTGAGGCTTCTTCAATGTTTGGTCCATTGTATGTTTGAGTCTACGCCAAGGTAGATCTGTTTTTGTCTTGGGATTTGAGGTCCTGTTTAACTGTTGAAACCCATAGTTATGTTGGGTGTTTTGGGGTTATGCTGGGTTTTGGTTTGTGTACATTTGTGATTGATTTTCGTGCTAGCTGCGTTCTAGCTGAGTACTGTTCTTGTTCTGCTCAAACTAGCTACAAACTAGCTTTCTCCTCTGTTCTATTGTTTATGCTAGCTGGTTCATACACATGTTGATTAGCCCACGTGCTTAGCTAACTCTGTGCACACGTGGTTAACTTCCTGGTTTGCTGCTTGTGTGAAAAAAAAAAAAAGAGAGACTTCCTGTTCCTCTTTTCCATTTGAGGGTCGACCATTTTGGCTTCTGATGACTGCCATCTTGGGAAAAAAATATATAACAGGATAAAAAAAAAAAAAAAACAAGTATCTCTCAGCACAGCAGTAATTTGGTTGACTAAACGTGTTTAGTTTTTTTTCTGTAACTTTTTATTACATTGTTTGTTCTCATATTTTCTTTTAAAATGGGAGTTATTTTTAATCACTGAAGCATGTGCGTGAGAAGTGAAGGGACAGATAGGCCTCTTCCTGTTCTGACCTCTTATCCAAACAAGAGTTTTGTTGTTTCAGGCCATGTCCCTTGTTAAGCAGATGTAAACTAAACCAACCCCCAATACTGGCCCCTCCTTGTTGTGACACCTATCCAAACAGTTTTGTTGGTTCAGGCCACGTCCGTTGTTCCTGTCCAAACGTCCCTTCCTGTTATTCGACCAACTGTCATCTCTACGGCTGCTACATACCCTTACCCCAAACAGGGATGTCTGAAATAACGCCCCCCCTAGGGTATTACTCTTCTGAGAAACCTCCCTCTGGTTCCTCTCCCATTCTAGGGAGAGTGAGAGTGTACGTGACAAGGGGGGGGGGGGTAGAGGTAAGAGAAAAAAGAAAAATCATTCATATTTGCCAATATCTTAGTCTGATACATTTGTCTGACAACCCAATTTTGAGAATTTTGTTTTGTTTAAGATTTCATGTTTTACTGATTTCAGATGCACATTCATTGGTTTTGAGTTTTACAGAGAATTGACGTTCCTGGACTACCGGATAAATGCCAAACCGGTTGGAACCGCAAGTATTTTAATAATTTGAAATGACTGCCACTTAAAGTTGTGTTAGATGATGCTAACTTCAACCTCAATTCACTGTATTGTCATGTTAACTTAATATGCTCAGATACATATTCTTGAAAAAAAAAGAAAAAAGACATCACTCCAATTTATCAAAACTGCGGTCTATGATTTATTTTGTTATGTTTATGTGCCTCCGGCGCATAATTTCTAAGAATTGGTGTTACCCACAAGAGTGGTGAGAAATTGAAATGTCTTTTATTTTGTCTGTCTTTTATTGTATGTAAACTGCCCATGCAGCTTTGTCTGTGCGTCTGACGGCCCAAAGAGACAGCTGCATGGTAAAACAAATGTGTCACGTATTATTTCTGAAGTTTGTTTACAGAGCAGACACAGGCACTGGACGAGAGATGGAGGCTGCCCCAAGAATTGGATACAACCGGGGTAACCGAATTCCCATTTATATGGGCTGACACCTTGGTTCGTGGGGACTGTGGGTAAGAGATAGATATGATCTAGGCTAAATTTAAGAATAGTAACCAAGTGGTTGTCAGACCCAAGGAACCATCACGTCCTAAGCGTGCTCATAACCCTCTGTCCTCAAACGCAGAAATGTGGTTATTGAAATTGAGCTCAACTTATAACAACCCCTAGTGTTCTTTTGAGAGCGGTTTAGATAAATTATATTTGTTCATGATTTGAGAACCCCATATGAAGCTATTCATTTATTGTTTTGGTTTGAGTAATGCATTTTTTCCATTTGTTCACCCTGATGTAAGGGAATTTTTGTTTTCACCATTAGAGGGCGCTGTTTTACATAATGTGTTGGTGCTCCCCTTTTTAAATGATTATTTTGAATAACAATTTCTTGTTAGAAACAAGGACTCATGGTTTGAGGATACGAATATGTTGTTTTATTTTAGGAAATGGCCATAGAATTTCTAAGACCTAAATCTAATTGGTGCGTGAGCAGGTTAATTACCTTGGTCACTTACTAATGATAAATAAACAAAGGCTGCTTGGTAATAGACTACTGCAGAGTCTATCCCTGATTTAGCAGACAACCCTCATTAGACAAAAGCTAGCTCCACTTGACAAGATTACATGGACTGACGAGCCCGACTGGTTTTGACGATGACTAATGCACTCTGTTTAAGTATTTCTGACTAAAAAGACTTGACTCTGTTAAAAGGACTTGGGTCCTACTTGAAACCAGTGGCAACTACCACTGACGCTGTTTTAGACCTAGTAGCATTGCGCAAGCGATTTTATCCATGTCCTGCATGTTGTGACTATTCATAATTTACATCGCACCTACACACAGCGTGGCTGCTGCTTTAATAAGAATGAACTGTTGACCGTGCATTTCAAAGATGCACTGTTCTTAACTCTGCTTCCTCCTCCAGAAGGCAGAGAGACATGACTCAACATATTGAACGAGATCAATTAAGCCACGCTCAAACCTCTCAGATATTCTCCTCTCACTCTGATTTTGAATGAATGCTCATTTCATAGTTAGCATAACCTATACTGCATCTTCCATGCTTTCATTATGTTTTCAAATTAGCACACTGACCAGATCATGTTTCAAAAAAGAGGGGGAGTAAAGGATGTTATCAAGTTAACTGGTTGTTGCTAATGAAAATTGAAACCTCTGATCCTGTGTCCAGTATGGCTGCTAACTCCGCTGCTAAAAGCTGCGGTCCGGTCCTGTTTTGTCTATGCTGTCTCTCCTGTGGATTCACAGGTCTCTGCCGACCTGAGAGAGCTGACCTGCATCATTTCCAACCAGGCCAATGGGTTGTGAGCAGAGACCTGAAACCAGAGTGCCCGTTGGCTGGGCCCGTACCAGTTCCTGCTGCTAACTCAGACGTAGCAGAGAGGACTTTGCGGGTACACGCCAGCCACTGCAGGCTGGTTCCAAACCAGGACGAGGCCACCCGGCCTGAGAATTCCAACAACCAGGATGCAATATCCTGTGTCACCACCAGGGCGAAAGCTCACTCTCTGGTCTCCTCAGATGAGAAATCAGAAAAAAAATAACGCACTACTTTTCCTCATTGCTGTCAGGAGGACAACTCTGACCACCACTTCAGCGGCTTCCTCTGAGGAGGAGCTATTGAAAGAAGGGACCTTGCCTGTCACCTCCTTCTCAGGATCGTTATGGCAATGTGGACAAGCGTTTGTCCTATTTGAATGTTGCACTCCACTTGACTGTTGAGACGAAGATGAATGGAAAATACTACATTCTGCATATATAAGATTTGAAAGCAACAGAGATTTCCAGGTTATACTGTTGAAACTGTGACTGGAGTTTAGTTTAGAGTGGGTATAGAAGTATTGAAAATTCATAATTATAAAGTTGATCTTTGTAGAAGCTGTTCCAGACTATTCTCAGGGGACTGTGTTTAACTGTGTTTAACTGCTATGCACCTAACTACATCAACCAAGTATCAAAATGAAGCCTAACAGAATTGCATCCACAGGGCTGAACTTGAAAAGCGAGTTAAACAATTTGAAGTGACCTCTTCAATACATCACAGCATGTATTAATATTTTCAGATACAACACATAGATTAGGACAAATTAATGGTTTAAGCAGATTTATGAGATGTGAAATTAAGGTTCAGAGAGCCATTCCAAATGGTGTATTTTTGAGCTATAGGGAAATAGCGTATTCAACTTTAAATTGCAAACAGTGTCATATGAATGTTATCTTGCTCATGTAATGTCCAGGATTAAGAAGATTGATCACACTCAAATGCAGGGAATTCATCAGCAATCAAACTAGACACCATAGAGCTGTCTCGAATTTTCTATTTAGTTTCAGTATATTATTTCTCTCATGAACGCATGACACATGATCGCACAATACCAAGTAATTTCAGCCTTAGCTACAGAAGTAAATTACATGGAAAAGATTGTGCTACAAAATAGACTTCCCTTAGAGATAATACTGGCTATATCTGCTGTTCGGTTAGTTCAGATCCCAATGCTACATTGAGTTCCATGAAGCAAACGATAAAGGTATTCAGATCTTAGATAATGTTCCTAAATGGAATGCTTTTGCAAGTCCTGGATATTCTCAAATATGTGTGTTTTCAATTGTATGCATGTTCTTCATCGTTATTATTTTCTAAATATTCTTAAGTGTATGTTTAAATGCTGTTCCAGATATGCCTATGCTGCCTAAATAATGATAGAAAAAGTTAAATTTACTATTAATTCAATTCAAGATCTTAATGATGTCTGTGCCATTGACATTGACTATTTGGAATATTTTGATACATAATCTGTTGGTTCTAATTTGAATTTAAGGGTTTTCTTCTAAAACAAATAGGGTTTTTCCCACTCAGTCATGAATATATGATGTCTTAGATTAATAATCATGGTATCTTTTTACCTTGCTTATGCCAAATTAAGGTGAGGAGTTTTGGTAAGTGATTGCATATGAGAAGAAAATGATCTTGGTGTGTTAAATAACTTGAGTTTGTTAAATCTTTATTATGCTCCACCTGGTGGAGAAATAGATTACTTCCTTTCCATGTGTGTAGAATAGGGTTTTTTTCCAAAGATGTTGGATTATTTTTATGATAGGCCTATTTTATAATTTGATTTCACATTGTTGATTCTTTCATTTCTATTATAGTTGTGGATATTTAATCCACAAAGTGGGGAATTGTGAATGAATTTCAAGTCTCAACATTGTGTTCCGTTTTCCCCCTGGACTGTAATTCTAAACCTTGTAGTTCGTTCTCATAGATCAGTCTGTCAGAACTACAAATCCCTCCCTGTGTGACATCACTGCCCTGTCTTTCCCCTGAAACTGTCACTTCCTCTTCTCCTGTATAAACCCCCGACCCCTCCTCCTTACTCTCACTCTTGCCTGGAATCACTTCCGGTGCGAGGGTCCGCTTCTGCAGAATCGTAACATAGAATAAACTATTGTACTTTGTTAAAACCAGCTTGATCGACCACTCAGCGTGTTCTTTGACAATCTAACTAAACAAGGATACAAAATCCTTTACAGAGGAATGGCTTCATACGGCCTCTGCTTTCTGGCAAACATGTCAAGTCTAGCCTCATCCACACTAACAGCTGTGCTCGATCTATCGTGCATCAGGACCAAAAACTTCTCCAGGATCTCCAGGTCACCATCAGTCAGAACAGGAAGGTATTGACTTAGTTTGCTGAAGATGGGAGAGGCCTTAGGACAAATGTCCCAGGTTTGCCAGGCAGTCTTTTTGCCTTTGCTGCGAAAGGCTGATACAATATCACAACCTGTGAAGGCGTGAAAGAACAGTATGCCTTTGGTCTTAACAGGTCCAATAACACGGTACAGGTCATGAACACCAATCCACCTTAGGTTCACACCATGCACAAATGCAACCTACAGCTGCTGGAGACCAAGTTCCTGAAGGGATGGGAAGATGCTTAGTGCTATGACAAGAATATCAGTGTCATTGACTTTGATCTTGATGGTTTTGCTACCGTCTTCTGTGGCATGTTTGGCAAAGATCCAGCTATCAGCTTCCTCATGGAAACATTTATCCAGACAGGTTTCATAGGTACTCAAGACATCGGGTGCCTTGGTTACAACAACTATGTTAGTCACAGTCATTTGAGCAATCTTGTCAGCCAGAAAGTGGAAGAGGTCTGTTTTGTTGTCATTATGTCTGAGGAAATTGCGCCAATTTGATGGAACTTTATTCTTGTTGCCTTTTTCCAGAAGAGTGGCCCTTAGAGAGCATTTATGCCAAAATGTATACTTGCATCACCATTTGAACGATTGACATAATGAACATTCGACAGAAATGGCGGCCATCTTGAAAAATGGTTGGCATCTTGAATTTTTGAGTGGCTAACGCCCTTTTCCAAAAGAGTGGCCCTTAAAGAGTATATGTGCCAAACGTCATGCTTGCATCACCATTTGAACGATTCTCTTGAAATATGCAATTATCTGCTGCACTATGATGCTGTAGTCATATTTGGAGACACAGTTGTGTGTAAGCAGACTGTACAGTCGCAGCTCTGAGGCGCACCGCTCCTAAAAACTAATGTAGTGTTGTAGTATTTTTAACCTATTCTCACAGTCTGGAGCCTGCCTGTCAAAAAGACGGTTACAGATAGCGTTGCCCAGACCAAGACATTGAAACTAAATCGACTAAATCGCAGCACATACGTGTGTAAACTTCCGCAAACTAGGTAGCCTAGCAACATAAACAATAACAATAGCTACCGTAAGTAGTTTCGCTTCCTGAATCCCTTCTGCGGATTGATCTACACATCTACAACGGTCGCGTCACTATACTATGCTAAATATTTAAAAAGTTTTTGAAAGATTTTTCAAGGTGCCCACCCACATCCATTGTATGACCAAAACGGTGGTAGAGCAATTATCAGACTTTCTCAAAAGTTTTGTCAACGTTTTGATCTGAACCATTGTATATGATCATAAGTAACCTTAAAACAGGGCTAAACATGCATTTTCCCTTTACTACTCCTTTAATGTCCTCTTTCTTCAATGTCCTCTTGTGCAAATAGCATGTACAAACTCCAAAAAGTGAAAATTGCTATGTTATACCTTTAAAACACAATTGAACCACACACAATGACAGGGACAGGTAAAGATTTCTGTAAAATTCGGAGGATTGTGTAGCATGTCTAGAGGACATGGGAATGAATGCTGTACTGACCAGCAGCTTTGCGAGCCTTAACCCTTGTGTGTGTGTGTGTGTGTGTGTGTGTGTGTGTATGTGTGTGTGTGTGTGTGTGTGTGTGTGCGTACACTACCCTCCTGAATGTAAGTGGCTCACTGAGGTGTGTCAATAAAGTGTCATCACAGCTGTGAGGTTGATTGTTTTCCTCTGAGAACATTCTGACTGCAGAGACACTCGTCATCCTTCATCATGTCTCTGACACGGAAGACAACAAACTCCTGATGCCTTTTACCAGGGCCCTTCACACTCTCACACACACACACACACACACACACACACACACACACACACACACACACACACACACACACACACACACACATAAAGAGGCACAAAAAAGTCTTTGACAAACACATCCAGTGTAGAGAGCCCACACACACACACACACACACACACACACACGCACGCACACACGCATGCACACATACAAAGAGGCACAAAACTCTTTGACAAACACATCCAGTGGAGAGCACACACACACACGCATGCACACACACATGCGCACACACAAACTCACACACACACACACATACAGTACAAAAAGGCACAAAACTGTCATTGACAAACACATCCAGTGTAGAGCGCACACACACACACACACACACACACATGCATGCACACACGCGCGCACACACACACACACACACACACACACACACACACACACACACACACTCCCATCGCCAGAGCCCTTGTGCTCATTACCAGCGATAACTCCATCTCTCCTCATTTGCGTCTGACACACGCTGTCACGTCACCCACTCTCTCTCTCTCTCTCTCTCTCTCTCTCTCTCTCTCTCTCTCTCTCTCTCTCTCACACACACACACACACACATACACACACACACAGCCCTCAAAAGGCTTTCTCTTCATCTCTCTCCCTCGTTCGCTCACTTCCTGCTGTGACATTCTTTCATCACCGTGCTCTCCCTGATGGCGTGCTCTCATCCCTGGTAGCGGCCCCCGTGGGGAGACGATCTGTCAGGGGGAGGTAAACTTGTTGGTGACGAGACTAACACTAGCGTCTGTTCCAGGGCTCGGAGGGGAACTTCGCTGAACCTTTGTCCTCTGCGTAACTGAGGTGAATGTGTACTATACTGCCTCACTGCATGTTCACTGCACACAAATTGTCCCCAATTTCTCATTTTCTATGTTTGATAGTAAAAGCTTCCGTTTAGCAGAGGCTGCTACAGTGGCTCTCAAAAACCCCACTGGAGTACTTCATGAATAAATCACACCTTTATTTTGACTCAAAAAAGCACTGAGGTTTCCCTCATTTTCAGGGGTGACGAGTTCACAATAGACACAAACAAAAATGCAGACAAAATCAATTAAAAACAATCAAATCAATTAAAACAATTACAAGAAGAAGGTCAAAGGTCCAGAGCCAGAGACTTAAACTCCATACATGAAGGGAGGACCTCAAGCTTCAGAGTCAGTTGGATGTTCCACGCATGTGGGGCCTCATGAATAAAATACCTTCCATGTTCTCAATGCGCTTGTGGAACCTTAAAAACAATCCAGTCATTTGCTCTAGTCTGGTAAGAGCCAAGGCTCCAGTCCAACTGAGATGAAATATAAATATTAATATAAATAATATTTGCCTTTACAACATATGCTAACTCTGTAGACATCAGGTGCGAGCAGGGAGCCCAGGCCTGTGTGGAAGTTGGCTTAATACTGCAGGTTAAAAATGTCAAGTGGTAAATTGTGTGTTGAGTGGTTTTAGCAGAGGGCTAACACACCACCGATACTGCGCCCGGTGAGAAGCGCTCCCACTCAGAAGATCTTGATAACAGAGTAACCTGAGACCACCACGCCCTGGGGAGATGATGATCACAAGCTTTCCCACGGAGAGACGCTGGTTCAACCTGTTGGTCAGTGTGACGGTCTGGTCCTTATCTGGTCTGGTCTCAGCAGGAAGAGGATGGGAGGGGAGGGGAGAGGAGAGGAGAGGAGAGGAGAGGAGAGGAGAGGAGAGGAGAGGAGAGGAGAGGGAGAGGAGAGGAGAGGAGAGGAGAGGAGAGGAGAGGAGAGGAGAGGAGAGGAGAGGAGAGGAGAGGAGAGGAGAGGAGAGGAGAGGAGAGGAGAGGAGAGGAGAGGAGTGTAAGCCTGGTGGGGATGTTAGGATCTAGCTGGACTGTGAAGGACACAGATGGCTCAGCGCTCAGACAAACTTCTGCTGCCTCCTCATGACCGGTGCCCTCTACCCACACACACACACACACACACACACACACACACACACACACACTCACTCTCTCTCTCACACACACACACGCACACACACACACACACACACACTCACTCTCTCTCCCACACACACACACACACACGCACACGCGCACACACACACACACACACACATACACTTACTCTCTCACACACACACACACACACACACACACGCACACACACACACACACTTACTCTCTCACACACACACACACACAAACACACACACACAAAGGCGCATACTCACACAAACTCACCTGTATGCACACAAACTCACACACATACAAAACATCTCCCCCGCTGTGCTTCATACGCAAACACACACACTCACCCACACACACAGACCTGTCTGGGAGGCTGTGCGTGTCCTTGCCATGAGAATATAAACAAGTGGAACGCATCAACATGTTTGGAGCATTATATATGCATAGACCGATGCCTCGTGCATATGGCGCGGTCCGATAACTAGCATGCATTTAGAGTGGGAAGGCGCGTTGATGCTCTTATCTTACTCCAAACTGACTGGTGAGCTGGAGGCGGCTTACAAACGCGCCGTTTCACCCTCCAGCGTTCCCTGACAGCCCGGCACATCCACTGTAATTAGGGCAAAGCAAACATAGACATTATGCTCCACATGCATATTTTAGAACCTCTTTCTCTCTCGTGATGCGGGACACCCACGATTCATAGAAGGGAATTACCTTCGACATGGGAATAGATCAATGCAGGGATCGCTAGGAATGGGAATTACACCTCAGGTTGTAATTTGTTGACGGGTGATTCCGCATAAGTTAATTAAAATTGTGTGGAATAACGGGATGGCTTCTCCGGTTTGACAGTGACCTGGCAGCCTGTGTGGGGCGCAGAGACGGCGCCATACGTCTCAGCAGCGTCCCCCAACGTTGCTGCAACGCTGTGAAAACGCCAGGAATACGATTAAGACTGTTGTTGCTGTAAACTGGGGCGCGCTCGTCAGGGGGTGGGGGGGGGGGGGGGTGCGAGATGTTCAGAAAGCATCAGTGCATCAGTTTATGGCAGGTCAGTTATTTCCTCTTTCTGGGGGTGTATGGGAAACAGACCTGGCAACCTAATGTTGGAACAAAAGGAAGAGGAAGAATCTCTAACTCTCAAGCTTCCTTTCTTTGGGCTGTTCAGCTCACCTCAGTACAGCAGCAGAGGCTACTTTTCCATTTCCACTTCTACATCTGTTATGTAAATATTTGCAGACCGTTGAATTGAATAAGAATGAAGTAGAAATAGAATAATCAAATAAAGTTACATTCCCTGTAGGTCTCCCTTTCTGCTCTTTCTTTGCTTCTTGGCTTTCCTTTTTCTGCCACTCTCTCTCTCTCTCTCTCTCTCTCTCTCTCTCCCTCCCTCCCTGTCTCTCTCTCTCCCC
>NC_140259.1:607152-614652 GCF_949987555.1 Borostomias antarcticus
CTGAGGGACACCACAGGTGACGTTGTGGGTGTGGGATTTAGCCTTTCCCAGGGCGACGTGCTCAGTTCTGCCAGTGAGATATGAGGTATCTAATATAGGTATAGAGTTGCCTACTGTATCTCATCTCCACTCAAGGCTCTGGGTCTATATGACTTGGTTACCATAAGATATTAATACAAAGTTAGATACTGTACATATGGTGTGTGTGTGCGTGCATGTGTGTGCGTGTCTACTGAGCCATGTTGGGACTGTGTGAGACTGGCTCGTGTCCTTGTCCCTGTCTCAACCCCCCCCCCCCCCCCACCCGCCCCTCTGTGCTGCGTATTGAATAACACAGACTAGTGGAAGCAGGCTAGATGTGATCCACTGACGCCTAAGTACACCGATGATGCCATGATGTAAACACTCAGCACGGCTTTGTGGGAGTTGGAGTAGGTGTCTGTAATTTAGGAGTAGGATGGGTATATCTAACACCCCATCTCACCCCATACACTGAACAAACACACACACACAGATACATGTATCAGACCCCACTAAACAAACAGCATGTAGGCCTATCGGAGAGATATGGACTTTAATATGTTAAAGTCACCAGACGTAAATTAAATCTTACATGGATTTGCTTATTTATGGCACTCAAACCACCATTCCTTTTAAGAGACATTAAATGTTTTATGTCAAATGTACAGTATATATCAAACAGTATTGTCCTGTATTAGTCGGTATAATTCTACAGAATGTTAGCCCTTACTAAAAAGAATGGCACATTTTCAAGAGTCCTGCCTGTCTGGAAAAGGTCAATTGTGAACTATTACCTCATTACCATTAGTAAACTGCTCCTTCTTCCAAAGAGGAATGGTATGCTCATTCGATGGGAACAGTTGATTCATATAATTGACAAGTTCTAATTAACTATATTGAATTACATAAAAGCTAGCTGTCTTTGCGTAGTAATCAGGAATTAAACATTTTGAGCGGCATTTACAATTGAGCTATTTTTATGGATTTTATTGGTCATATAAATGCAACCAAATTGAAATGGGTGAAAACATGACATTTGTCTGACCTTTCTGAGCGTCCATAGGGATCCATACAGACATTCATATTCAGAGAAATAACCCCTTCTTTAAACCGTATGCCCCATAAGAACAGTTGCTAAAAAACATGGCTCCTGGACTTCCATACAAGGGAAGATGCTGGTAGCGGCCATCTCCTTATGTCTCTCTATCTTCTGAACAAAATGGCCCCTGGTGTCAGTCGCACAACCTGCATGTCTGTGCCCTGAGCTCTGTACCTGCCGCTGTGCCCGGCCTGTGGCTGTGCCAGGCTCTTTGATGTGACCGAGTACCGGTCTCTGACCCCCCTGACCTCCTGGCCTGTCGACCCAGTAGGTGATGAATGAGGTCGTGTTGATGGGGGGTAAGCGCCCAAACCAGGACACTGGCCAGGCTGGCACAGCAGAGCTCTGGGAATCTGTGTTTGTGTAATCCGCCCATCGCTCCATCTGAGAGGCCCTTTAAAGTGTCACGCTCACTTATGTCCCCATGGGAAACCGATGCTATCAGAAAAGGACCTGTTTGTTCGGTTTTGCAGAAATTGTTTGCTTTTGTTTGTGCACATTGCCAGGATGTGTGATGGTCACAACATGCTTTTCTGGGAACAGAAATGTGCTTTGAATCTTTTTGAACGTGTCCCCAGAACTCAAATGGATATATAACTACACATTTAGAATAATATTTCTTTAAAAAGCCAAAGAATATACTTGAATAGTGAATAATAACACAACTTTTCTCACGCAAAAGGGCCATTAAATCGATTTCTGTGGACATCCACTAAACCATATTTCCACATGAAGCCCCAATTAACTGCTATCTGAGCCCTGCTGGTAGCCCAGTTTGCTGAACGATCATTATGCGGTCAAACGTGGAGGGGTAACGGGGGCGTGTGTCATCTGTGATCCTTGTAGTGGGAACCAATAGCTGCGTTCCCCTCGTCCCTCGTCCAAACCCTGTGGGCATTTTCAACCTCTGAGTCAGCCTGTGGTTGAAGCTGCTTGGGCTGGCTCACCGCGGCCCCGCGGCAGGCCCAGTTCACCCTGCCCCCTCACCTCCTGACCTCTCACCACGGCCCCGCGGCAGGCCCAGTTCACCCTGCCCCCTCACCTCCTGACCTCTGGCCGTCACGCCGTTAGCTCCATGTTCCCGGGGCGTTCACTCGGCGGGCGGCGGGCTGTTGTTGCTCTGTGCTCAGCCACGGTAACGATGAGAGACTCCATTAGAACCATTAGAACCATTAGAACCATTAGAACCGTTAGAACGCTCCACCCTCGCTTTTCCACTTCAGCAGAACGGAAACTGGCTCAGGGAGACACACACACACACACACGCACGCACGCACGCACACACACACACACACACACACACACACACACACACACACACACGCACACACACGCACACCCTTCCCAGAACTCCTTGTCCATGGCAAACTTCCTATGCATGTGGCAAACTTCCAAGCTGTGTTCTACCAAACATTTGGTGTTGTTTCTCAGTATGGGGGTGTATGAGCCCCTCTGGGGGGGGGTAGGGTAGGGGTGATGGAGCCCCTCTGGGGGGGGGAGGGTAGGGGGGTATGAGCCCCTCTGGGGGGGGGGGGGTAGGGGTGTATGAGCCCCTCTGGGGGGGGGGGGGTAGGGGTGTATGAGCCCCTCTGGGGGGGGGGGGGGGGTAGGGGTGTATGAACCCCTCTGGGGGGGGGGGGGGGGTAGGGGTGTATGAGCCCCTCTGGGGGGGGGGGGGTAGGGGTGTATGAGCCCCTCTGGGGGGGGGGTAGGGGTGTATGAGCCCCTCTGAGGGGGGGGGGGGGGGTAGGGGTGTATGAGCCCCTCTGAGGGGGGGGGAATAGGGGTGTATGAGCCCCTCTGGGGGGGGGGGGGGGTAGGGGTGTATGAGCCCCTCTGGGGGGGGGGAGGGTAGGGGTGTATGAGCCCCTCTGGGGGGGGGGGGGGGGGGGGGGGTCCTGCAGCCTTGCTGGGTTAATAGGCCTTCTGCTGGTGTAATGGGTTATTCTGTATACTAGTATAGCCGTCAGTATTGTGAAACGCAAATCAAGCTTTTCTCTCTCTGGGAGGGACTAAGCCGGCGCTCGTTGGCTCAGGGATACGGCTTCGGCCTCAGATTGACGTTGGCATGTGGGAATGTCATACTCCAGAACATTCCGGCTCCTTAAAATCCGCCGCCCAGCGTCACGCCACATTTCCCAGAGTGTTGTTCCCGAATCCCAGTCCGACCGGAGCCGACCTTTGGCCCCGTTCCAGGATGGAAGCTCTGCTACCCCGATGCTAAGTTGGAATTTTTCTTGTGCGCCCTTCTCAAACCCCCCCTGTGACCACCCCCCTCCCCAACCTGCTCTGATGTGTGAGGATTAGCGATCCATTAGCGATGTTTACGTAAGGTAGCCGTCATGCTAATGCTAATAGCTTCTCCCTGACACAAGGGGGTGGGGTCCATTAGCTGCGGAGCGGCTCTCAGGGCCTCCTGCCTGGCCTGCGTGAGTGATGGATGTGTCCCGTAGACGCGCCCCGACAGCCCCCCGGATCACATTACACGCGTCCACCCCTCCCCCCCCCCCCGACCTTGGAGACACCTCCGCATTACGGCCAGTCTAGACCGTCCACTGTATCGGATTCGCATAGCCTAGCGGGGAGGACAAGCAATTAGCGCGCGCTAATGCAGTCCCAACGCGAGTGCGTATACGCCCGATCCCAGAGTTCGCTGCCCGGAGGATAAACAGATCGATGGCGCTCCGGGGTCAGGCGAGAGAGCGATAGGCTGGGGTTTGGCCATGACATCATCGGCGAGGGATGGCGAATCCACCCGAGGGTGGAACAGGGCCGCAGCGGAGGGGGCAGGGGGGAGTGGGGGGTGGGATGGGGATGGGGGGGGGGTGGAGGGGGCGAGGGAGGGGGGGCGTGGCTGGGGGGGGGGAGGGGGCTGTTTCCTTTGTCTGAGCCACAATGCGCCCAGTCACTCAGCCTGTGGAATTAGACATTATAGCTCTGTCAGATATTAATTGCAACAGGGATATTGGAACAGTGAAGAAGACAAGGGATACTGACTCCCCCCATCTGTCCACTGATAAGGTTCTCTATGCTATCCTATAGGATGCGGGGGGGGGGGGGGGGGGCGGGGGCGGGGAGCGCCTGCTGGAAATCAGACAGGAAATTAGCAGACGAGGCCGGGCGCCTGTCCAGCTCCCGCTGAATGGATACAAATGAAGGCAGCAGCCACCTGCTCGCTCGCCGGCGTGTACCTGCTCCCCGCTCTCCGCCTCGTCCCATCCATCTCCCCGCCCCCTCCGCGGAGCGCGCGGCCGGCAGAGCGGAGGTTAACAGGCGCGGGCGTATTAAGCAGGCTCCGCCGCGCCCGCTGCCTCTGTTATCATCCGGCGGCGGCGGCGGCAGCTGGCTAATCACAACGCTCTTTTGTTTAGCGCCCGGCCCGTTTGCTCGCTGTTTATTGTCGTTCTTTAGTCGGCGGAGCAAGTTGACATTTAGTGACGACCGTTCCACATGAGCCTCCCTAATCGCCTTTTATACGCGCCATTCAGCGCGTCGCAATCATTGTTCCACTCGCGCATTGTTCATAATGGAGATTTTTTTCGTTCTTTTTAATATGGATTAAATCCACCGCTGGGTAAATACTAGTGTATGAGCACAGGAAACGCTGTGTGAGAACACAAGGTGCCTGAGTGACCGCCTGTGCTAGGCCTAGTACCTGATTGACCCCTCGCTAGGCCTAGTACCTGATTGACCCCTGTGGTAGTCCTAGTACCTGATTGACCCCTGTGGTAGGCCTAGTACCTGATTGACCCCTGTGGTAGACCTAGTACCTGATTGACCCCGTGGTAGAACTAGTCCCTGATTGACCCCTGCGGTAGGCCTAGTACCTGATTGACCCCTGTGGTAGGCCTAGTACCTGATTGACCCCTGTGGTAGTCCTAGTACCTGATTGACCCCTGCGCTAGGCCTAGTACCTGATTGACCCCTGCGCTAGGCCTAGTACCTGATTGACCCCTGTGGTAGGCCTAGTACCTGATTGACCCCTGTGGTAGGCCTAGTACCTGATTGACCCCTGCGCTAGGCCTAGTACCTGATTGACCCCTGTGGTAGGCCTAGTACCTGATTGACCCCTGTGGTAGGCCTAGTACCTGAGTGACCCCTGTGGTAGGCCTAGTACCTGAGTGACCCCTGTGGTAGGCCTAGTACCTGATTGACCCCTCGCTAGGCCTAGTACCTGAGTGACCCCTGTGGTAGATCTAGTACCTGATTGACCCCTGTGGTAGGCCTAGTACCTGATTGACCCCTCGCTAGGCCTAGTACCTGAGTGACCCCTGTGGTAGATCTAGTACCTGATTGACCCCTGTGGTACAACAGGACTTTGACATGAGAGAGAAGGGGGGGGGGAGTGAGGGGGGGGGGGGGGGCTGCTACCCCTGCTTTCATCTGCTGAGCTACTGACTGGCTGACCTCTACTGGCCTAGTCAACTCTATACTGGTTTAACTCTACTGGCCTAGTCAACTCTATACTGGTTTAACTCTACTGGCCTAGTCAACTCTATACTGGTTTAACTCTACTGGTCTAGTCAACTCTATACTGGTTCAACTCTACTGGCCTAGTCAACTCTATACTGGTTTAACTCTACTGGTCTAGTCAACTCTATACTGGTTTAACTCTACTGGTCTAGTCAACTCTATACTGGTTTAACTCTACTGGCCTAGTCAACTCTATACTGGTTTAACTCTACTGGCCTAGTCAACTCTATACTGGTTTAACTCTACTGGCCTAGTCAACTCTATACTGGTTTAACTCTACTGGCCTAGTCAACTCTATACTGGTTTAACTCTACTGGCCTAGTCAACTCTATACTGGTTTAACTCTACTGGTCTAGTCAACTCTTTACTGGTTTAACTCTACTGGTCTAGTCAACTCTTTACTGATTTAACTCTACTGGCCTAGTCAACTCTATACTGGTTTAACTCTACTGGCCTAGTCAACTCTATACTGGTTCAACTCTACTGGCCTAGTCAACTCTATACTGGTTTAACTCTACTGGCCTAGTCAACTCTATACTGGTTTAACTCTACTGGTCTAGTCAACTCTATACTGGTTTAACTCTACTGGTCTAGTCAACTCTATACTGGTTTAACTCCACTGGCCTAGTCAACTCTATACTGGTTTAACTCTACTGGCCTAGTCAACTCTATACTGGTTTAACTCTACTGGCCTAGTCAACTCTATACTGGTTTAACTCTACTGGTCTAGTCAACTCTATACTGGTTCAACTCTACTGGTTTAACAGGGGTAAAAAAAAAAAGAAGTAAAAAAAAAACATCAGTGCAAACAATAAAGGAGTGTCTAAATTGCTCTGCCCTTTTCGGGGATGTACAGTAGCCTCCCCATAAAAGCTCCTCCTTGGTTAACTTGGGCTGGCGGGGCACAGCTGACGCCTCCAACACAGCCACTCCGTCATGGGCTTTAATAGACCAGAACAATAAAGCAGGCGTACTGCGGGAGCTCCAGGGAAATCACCAGGCCGGCGGGCCAGCGAGGCCCAGAGAGGGGCAGAGGGGCCAGGCCTCATATGAGGGCTGCATGTGGGTCCTCCTCTTCCTCCCTCTCTGACCTGTCCTCTTCCTCCCTCCTCTTCCTCCCTCTCTGTCCTGTCCTCTTCCTCCCTCTCTGTCCCCTCCTCTTCCTCCCTCTCTGTCCCCTCCTCTTCCTCCCTCTCTGTCCTGTCCTCTTCCTCCCTCCTCTTCCTCCCTCCTCTTCCTCCCTCCTCTTCCTCCCTCTCTGTCCTGTCCTCTTCCTCCCTCTCTGTCCCCTCCTCTTCCTCCCTCTCTGTCCCCTCCTCTTCCTCCCTCTCTGTCCCCTCCTCTTCCTCCCTCTCTGTCCTGTCCTCTTCCTCCCTCCTCTTCCTCCCTCTCTGTCCTGTCCTCTTCCTCCCTCCTCTTCCTCCCTCTCTGTCCCCTCCTCTTCCTCCCTCTCTGTCCTGTCCTCTTCCTCCCTCCTCTTCCTCCCTCTCTGTCCCCTCCTCTTCCTCCCTCTCTGTCCTGTCCTCTTCCTCCCTCCTCTTCCTCCCTCTCTGTCCTGTCCTCTTCCTCCCTCCTCTTCCTCCCTCTCTGTCCTGTCCTCTTCCTCCCTCCTCTTCCTCCCTCTCTGTCCTGTCCTCTTCCTCCCTCCTCTTCCTCCCTCTCTGTCCCCTCCTCTTCCTCCTTCCTCTTCCTCCCTCTCTGTCCTGTCCTCTTCCTCCCTCCTCTTCCTCCCTCTCTGTCCTGTCCTCTTCCTCCCTCCTCTTCCTCCCTCTCTGTCCCCTCCTCTTCCTCCCTCTCTGTCCCCTCCTCTTCCTCCCTCTCTGTCCCCTCCTCTTCCTCCTTCTCTGTCCCCTCCTCTTCCTCCCTCTCTTCCTCCCTCTCTGTCCTGTCCTCTTCCTCCCTCCTCT
>NC_140259.1:629652-635160 GCF_949987555.1 Borostomias antarcticus
GGAGGAGAGGAGAGGAGAGAGGGAGGGGAGGGTGGAGGAGAGGAGAGAGGGAGGGGAGGGTAGAGGAGAGGAGAGAGGGAAGGGAGGGTGGAGGAGAGGAGAGAGGGAGAGGAGTGGAGAGGAGAGGAGAGAGGGAGGGGAGGATGGAGTAGAGGAGAGGAGAGAGGGAGGGGAGGGTGGAGGAGAGAGGGAGAGGAGGGTGGAGGAGAGGAGAGAGGGAGGGGAGGGTGGAGGAGAGGAGAGGAGAGAGGGAGAGGAGGGTGGAGGAGAGGAGAGGAGATGAGATGAGAGAGGGAGAAGAGGGTGGAGGAGAGAGGGAGGGGAGTGGAGGGTGGAGGAGAGGAGAGAGGGAGGGGAGGGTGGAGGAGAGGAGAGGAGAGATGGAGGGGAGGGTGGAGGAGAGGAGAGGAGAGAGGGAGGGGAGGGTGGAGGAGAGGAGATGAGAGAGGAAGAGGAGGGTGGAGGAGAGAGGGAGGCGAGGGTGGAGGAGAGGAGAGGAGAGGAGAGAGGGAGGGGAGGGTGGAGGAGAGGAGAGAGGGAGGGGAGGGTGGAGGAGAGAGGGAGGTGAGGGTGGAGGAGAGGAGAGGAGAGGAGAGAGGGAGGGGAGGGTGGAGGAGAGGAGAGAGGGAGGGGAGGGTGGAGGAGAGGAGAGATGGAGGGGAGGGGGGAGGAGAGGAGAGAGGGAGGGGAGGGTGGAGGAGAGGAGAGAGGGAGGGGAGGGTGGAGGAGAGGAGAGAGGGAGGGGAGGGTGGAGGAGAGGAGAGAGGGAGGGGAGGGTGGAGGAGAGGAGAGAGGGAGGGTGGAGGAGAGGAGAGGGGGAGCGTGTTTGGCAGAACTGAGAGAGATGTATGCTGTGGAGAGTCTCGGGGCTACAGATGCCCACTGTCTATGGAAATCAGACCTCCTGGAGATGTAGATGAGTATGAACAGTTGGCCTGCCCTCTGCGAACACTGTGTGTGTGTGTGTGTGTGTGTGTGTGTGTGTGTGTGTGTGTGTGTGTGTGTGTGTGTGTGTTTGTGTGTGTGTGTGTGTGTGTCTGTGTGTGCGTGACGGGGGGGGGGTGCGTTCGTTGATGTGCTGGCATGTGTACACCCACGTACATGCAAATGTACTGTATATGGTATGGGCTCACAAGTCTGTGTACTTTGTGTGCCTGGATAGGAGCTGTCTCCTTCAGTCACCGTCTGGCCTCCCTGGGCGCAGAGGAAATATCCAACCACTGTAGCTGTCTGAGACCTGCTGCTGTGTGGGACAGACCTCTGCTGAGCCCAGGGGAGGAACTAGATACTAGTTCCTCAGTGACAGGGTAGGAACTAGATACTAGTTCCTCAGTGACAGGGTAGGAACTGTAGATACTAGTTCCTCAGTGACAGGGTAGGAATTAGATACTAGTTCCTCAGTGACAGGGTAGGAACTCTAGATACTAGTTCCTCAGTGACAGGGTAGGAACTCTAGATACTAGTTCCTCAGTGACAGGGTAGGAACTCTAGATACTAGTTCCTCAGTGACAGGGTAGGAACTCTAGATACTAGTTCCTCAGTGACAGGGTAGGAACTCTAGATACTAGTTTCTCAGTGACAGGGTAGGAACTCTAGATACTAGTTCCTCAGTGACAGGGTAGGAACTCTAGATACTAGTTTCTCAGTGACAGGGGAGGAACTCTAGATACTAGTTCCTCAGTGACAGGGTAGGAACTCTAGATACTAGTTTCTCAGCGACAGGGTAGGAACTCTAGATACTAGTTCCTCAGTGACAGGGTAGGAACTCTAGATATTAGTTCCTCAGTGACAGGGTAGGAACTCTAGACACTAGTTCCTCAGTGACAGGGTAGGAACTAGATACTAGTTTCTCAGTGACAGGGTAGGAACTCTAGATACTAGTTCCTCAGTGACAGGGTAGGAACTCTAGATACTAGTTCCTCAGTGACAGGGTAGGAACTCTAGATACTAGTTCCTCAGTGACAGGGTAGGAACTCTAGATACTAGTTCCTCAGTGACAGGGTAGGAACTCTAGATAGTAGTTCCTCAGTGACAGGGTGAAGAACACAATAGCACCTTTTCAATTTGGAATGAGACAATGCATGTAACAATGAGACATAATAAGAGGTTTTCTGCTGACTCTAGTTCAGTTTTTCCTGTTCTTAATCTATTCCCAGTGCCAGGACACATATGGTCAGACTCTAGGAGTAGAGAGGAGACCAGGTGCAAACAGTAAAAACCAACTAGGCACTGATGCACGGATGTATAAGGAAGTAAGACTGAACTATGTATAGAATCCGGCCACATCGTGACTATAAAGATGGACCAAACTCAATGCTATGTTGTCTGAATCAGAGTTCACTGAATCTATAGTGCATGTCTGTGACTGACCCAGGATCTGTCTGCTGTTATACTCTGAATGGAGTGTGTCTCTGTGACTGACCCAGGATCTGTCTGCTGTTATACTCTGAATGGAGTGTGTCTCTGTGACTGACCCAGGATCTGTCTGCTGTTATACTCTGGATGGAGTGTGTCTCTGTGACTGATCCAGGATCTGTCTGCTGTTATACTCTGAATGGTGTGTCTCTGTGACTGACCCAGGATCTGTCTGCTGTTATACTCTGAATGGAGTAGTGTGTCTCTGTGACTGACCCAGGATCTGTCTGCTGTTATACTCTGAATGGAGTGTGTCTCTGTGACTGACCCAGGATCCTGTCTGCTGTTATACTCTGAATGGAGTGTGTCTCTGTGACTGACCCAGGATCTGTCTACTGTTATACTCTGAATGGAGTGTGTCTCTGTGACTGACCAGGATCTGTCTGCTGTTGGACTCAATAAAGCTCGAGTCTGATCTGCAATTCTGTTCCGGCGTATTACTTTCTCTCGGCATTGACTCTTCAATACCCATCATGCATCATTTATCAGACATACAGTTCTATTTTACAAATACTGTAAATCAGCCATGTGTGTGAATTTGATGGATGTAATAGATTCACTCTCAGGAAAAAAAAATCACCTCCATTCAGATCAGATCAGATTATTAGTGTCATTACATACTGTATAATGCACAGTACAGTCACAGTGAAATGATTTTTGAAGGCAGTGAAATGATTTTCCGGAGTTAGGATTATGCAAAAACTACCAGAGCGATTTTGATGAGAATGGGTGGACGGTGTTACCATGGGCCACCGTAGAACCCATTATATACAGTCTGGAGTAGATCTGGTCACTGGGCGTGTCCACAAGCCACTCAAACATGGCCGTCATTCACCTCTATTAATTTTTGGACTTTGGAGCGAAAAATTCCCCCCGTTCATTGTCAACGGGGGGAAGTGAAACGGCCATATCTTAACATGGGAAGGTCCAGATTCACACGGTTTGGACTGGCGGGAAGCTCTCCACCTAGCGAATGAAGCGATACCAACATGTCCTGCTCGCACGCACGTGGGCGCGCACAGAGCCACGGAACGCAGTCATGGGCGGAGGTCTGTGACCCTCCGAGCACCATTCTAGTTTGGTAACGTTTTTTCTCCCGCGTTCTCCGAGTGCGTGAGGGAGGGAGGTTTCTGACATGCTTTATTTACAGTACAGCGAGGCCGCGGGCGCTAATGGAACCGAAGTCGGAGTATGCGTGGTCATGGAGGTCCAAAACCCCCTGGTGACCTTTCACCTTTGCACACATCTCTCCGACTGTCTCCTAGCAACAGCACAAGGACCCCTGCCCTGTGAGTGGATGGAGTTTCTCTGGCCCCTCTTCACGGCCATGCACAGCTTTATTAGTGTTGTCAGCTCCTCTCATGAGATGCGGTGTGTGTGTGTGTGTGTGTGTGTGTGTTGTACGTGTGATGTGCATGTGAGAAGCGTGTGTTCATCTAGCACTGAAATTATTCTCTAAGATGACCTATGGGATCTTTGATCCAATAACAATCTCTCTCTCTTTCTCTCTCTCTCTCTCTCACACACACACATACACCACACACACACACACACACCACCACACACACATACACACGCACGCATGTACACACACACACAGATCATAGGGTATTTGCACTTGCAGAATATTTAGAGAAAGCTTGGGATAAACGAACAAAGAGAACTTATATGTGATGCATTTATTTAGGATTCTGACGAAAGACTGTTATTGTTACCGTGAGAAGTGTGTGTGATACAGTTAATTATTATTGTTTATTGTTTATGGTGTCTTATAATCCTGTAAGGGATGGGTCTTCTGACATGACACGAAAATAAACTTTCATTCATTCACACACACACACACACACACACACACACACACACACACACACACACACACACACACACACACACAGCGTTTACATGGACAGTTTAATTCCATTTTCATTCGGAATGAAAGACCAATCCTATTAAAAGTGATCATTTAAACACTTCAATCGGAATGAAATTGGCCAATGTGATTGAAAATCTAATCCGATGTAAAGGGCTGGTGAAGTCTGATTCTCAATCCGATTGAAATAATTTTTCGTACATGTATAACGCTTAATCGTATTAAAATTAATTCTGGTCTTTCTGCACAAACTCGTTTCCTTGCCCTTCTGGCGCAATTACGTTCATAGCGCGCGAGAAGATGGATCTGTTCTATGCAACTTATATCAATTTGTCAAAAATGTTGATTATTTTTTCTGTATAATGTATGCATAGTATACTGTACGACCTTGATGCAATTACACTTTTGTAGTTATATTTTCGACAATAAATGGAAAGAAAAGAATGAGTGTTTACCTCGGGGGGGGATGTATAGTGATGCCCCCGAGATGAGTGGTAAATGACCCGCTACCGTTAGCAGGTCCCGTCACAATCCCTCCTCCTCCTCAACAGACGAAGGGTAGGCCTAAGCAGTACAAGGTTTTGGTCCAGGGAGGGCGCTACACCGGGGCTAGGCGGAACTAGAGCCCCGTCACAAATAAGCCCCGGTTAAGACCCCTCAAACATTTTGGTATATTTTTTATTTTCAAATAAAATACAAAAGTAAAGGTTCATAATCAGCCATCCTCTCTTCATAATCAGGTCCCATGGTTGCGTGCTCGTGCTACAGGTACCCTGAGATTTACAAGCGCCTGGTGGAGTCTGGTCTGGTTACCATGCCTACGAGCCTAACAGCTCGCCTCGCCAGTCTTACTACATCGTCTTACTACAGGCCTATAGGCTATTATATCCAACGTGTTCTGTTCTCTGTGCCATATGATTTTATTGAGAAAAAAAGTAATTACATCTCATTTGAAAGTTGCATGTTCTTGTTGGCATGTTGAATATTGGCAATCAGTCAGCTGAAAAACCCTGCTCGGATGTTTTCGCTGTATGTATTAGGCTATTAGGTCTAGATCAAATGAATACATATCACAAGTTCAAGCAAATTCTTTTGATTTAATTGTTTGCATCCATAGGCGTAGGAACCGGGGGGGGGGGGGGGGACAAGTACATTTGAAACTTTTTGAACACAACACGTGAGGGAGGAGGTTACCTCGTTTTGACAGTGTTTGAATATTGGCC